>NW_015153001.1:3611-22257 GCF_000732505.1 Cyprinodon variegatus | reverse complement strand
AACAATATTCCCTCGCTGCATTTAACCCATCCCCTCAGGAAGCAGTGTGGGGTTAAGGGCCTTTTGCTCAGGGAGCCAGAATAGCAGTCTGTGGGAGTGGGTTTCAAACTCCCAAGCTCAGTATTCCAAGCTCTATGCCCTAACCACTAGGCCACCATTCCCCTTATAATTTTGGACATAACAGTGTCCATCTTGTGCATGAAAAATAATTAAAACTAGTAGTTAATAATTATTATTTTAGATGTGATCGAAATACGTTTTCTTCGAATTTCTCCTGGTCAGTTTTTACTGTAGGTTATAAGTTGTTGTTCATCTGCATCCAGCTGCAAAGTAGAAAGCAAAATGCACAGAGCTTTAACAAACAGAACAGAACAGAAAGGATACATCATGATCAACTTTTATATAAAAAAATACTCTGCAGTGTTAACCATAAGGTAGGAAGGAACACTGGTACAACAGCAACCATCCCTCTAAAAACATGAAGATATTATGTTTGAAGAAATTTAAGCAAATATTTCCTTTGAAGTCCACTTTAAAATCTTTCTCTCTACATAGAGAAAGATTTTAAAGATTTTTGTTATCTGTTGTGTAACAATTAAGGTTTAAGAATTTTGCAGGAATCTTTAGAGAACCATTCCAGACTTCAGACAATGCTGAAGTTTCACTCTTTCCTCTTTAATGCCATGTTACATATTAAAGGGGCTCCTGATCCTGGCTATGTAGCAGAAGCTCTTATCCATTCATTTAACAGTGACATGTTTATAGCTCTGTTTTACTGAGAATTCTGGTTTTGATACAGCAAATCTGCCAGAATGCATATTGGCCAGAAAAATATTTTCCTGTCTTTACAACCAAGTCTAAATGTGCTTTATTGTATTTCTCTTGTTTCTTTTGATTGATTACATTTGTTCTGTAGCATCTGTAAACAATTGTTGATTTACTTTGTTTGCAGGAAATTAGACCTTAAAGTAAAAACAATGAGCTCTTTATTTCTTAAAGTAGGCTTTTGTAAGATGTTTTGACTCTGCAAGAGACCAACAGACAGAATGAGTCTACAAACGCAAATGAGAAATAATGACACTTGCAAAGTTTTAGCTTAGTTATCATTTTTCTCCCACTATTACACAGACTTTATGGTCTAAGCACCATCATGAGACTAAAGAACCTTGTGACATCCATCAGATAGTCATGCAGAATGAGCTGGAGAAATATGTAGTGCCTTGCAAAAGTATTCACACCCCATAATTTTCAAGACTATTAGGAAGGACCAAATAACTCACCAAGCAAACTGTAAAGCTATTGTTAATGATGTGGAAGTGCTCTAACTAAGGGGTAGACTTCCTCTTTCCTTAGTTGTATTGCATTGCTGGCTGTGGTAGAAAAATCAAACTAATAATCAACGTTGGCATGTCTTTTTCATGAAGAATATATCCCTGTGCAGGGTTCAGGACAACTTTTCAAAGTAACTATAAATACTTCTCAGATAATTGGGACTGAGACATTAGCAATTAAATACACAGAAGATATGAATGAAATCTTATGTAAAAGTCTTGAGAAAGTAGTTGCCACAGAGTGTGATCACTAACACAATAATGAACTTTATGATGAGTTTAAATCTGATTTTAGAGCTCATATTAGCACTGAAACAGCATTGGTGAAAGTCACTAATGATATTCTCATGGCCTCAGATAACGGACTTGTATGTGTACTAGTCCTGTTAGATCTCAGTGCTGTCTTTGATACAGTTGATCATAGTATTCTTTTAGTGAGACTTGTACTCCTACAATACTTTGTAGGAGTGAAAGGAACAGCCCTAGGCTGGCTTAAATCTTAAATATCTGAGAGATTTTAGTTTGTTCATGTTAAAGAATGAAGTCTGATCAGGGATCTATGCGCCACTGCTCAGCAGATGCCAACTGACACTGATCCTTGGTCTGGTTCTGCTGGAGTTTTCCTCTCCACTGTCGCTACAAGCATGCTTGGTGTGAAGGACTGCTGAAGAGTCAATGAGTTGATACATTCAGCTGGTTTTCGTCAGATAGAAGACTCTAAACCAATCGGACTGTATGATCTGGTTGAATTGTCTCTGTAGTGCCTTGTGCTCACATGCGTGTGAATTGGCACTATATAAATAAACTGAATTGAATTAGTTTCGTCAATCAGTATTTGGAAGACACTAAGACTAAGATATACAGTATCAGTGGATATACCAAAAAACATACAAAAGCATCATGGGGTAGGAGCCAGGAAGTAAGTAACATGTGCAAAATAAACTGTATGAAATAAAACATGTCGTCCTCCTCTTCCGGGGAAAAATTATGAATTTCAGTTTCTGTAAGTAGAAATTCAATGTTTCCCAGATCCTCTGAAACTTGTTCAAATTTTGATTAAGCTCATGAGTTGACTTCTCAAAAGGAATAAATGTAGAAATCTGTGAATCAACATGTTGACTGTAGGAGAATCAGCAAAATAAATTTTCTCAGCGAAAAATAAAAGAATGATTAACATAGACGGTTTCTGCGTAAAAAAAGACTATAACTAAGAAACAGACAGAATGAGCAGATATTTTTCACTAGTGTCCTCCTGGATTACAGAATGCACCCTCTTACAGAAGGGTTTAATAAGTTTGCCTGGCCAAAACAAATAAATAAAGACCCCTTTATTTATTTTGTAACAAAGGTTAGAGGTGCCAGATCACATTTTTTGGAGGTGAACAGCCGTGTAATAAGCTCTGAAAAAGAATTCAAAGTTTTGTCCATTTTTATCAGATCAAATCCAACTGTATTTCTAAAGTGCTTTTCACACAACGAGGAACACAAAGTATTTTACATAGTATTAAAATACATTTATGTCATGATAAAATCAAGCCTTAACACAGCAAACAACATAACACAGCACACATACCTACAAACACTCACAAGTACACTTAACCCACCCCTTTTCTATACATGACATCAGACCCCTAACTGCTGTCTCTTACCTACAAACCTAAAAATGAATAATCATCTGGCTTGATGCTGCTGTGAGGAAGCAATATCCTAGGGATCTGTTCGAACCAGGAGCCTACTCTTAAATAAAATAAAATGTAATCAAAAAGCAAGGCTAAAAAAATAATCTTGAGCCTCTTTTAAATAAAATCAAGAGTCTGTGCAGGCCTCATGCTCTCTGGTAGGCTGTTCTTTAAATGAGGACTAAAGTAATGGAAGGAGGCCTCACTGCAAGCTTAGTTCTTAGAGGTTTAGAGATTGAAGCACATTTAGGGAAAACCCCGCTGCAGACTTTGTTCCGATCCACAGGATTAAACGTCAGCTACAGATTGAAAAGGTCACAACTTAAAGAATTAGAATAAAGTACTAGTGAAGCATAAATATTCCAAATTAACCTGTTGGGAGACTTAGCCAAAATTATTGTGTTTTCTAGATCAGACAATCCTGAGTGGAGATATAAGAGATTTCTGACCTTTTTTATTGAAGAAGTCCAGCTTTACCGCCCTGCATTGATATCTTGTGCTCTCTTTGAGCCTCAATGGCTCCCCAGCCCCACAAATGTCAAATAAGCTGACAGTATAACTTGTAGTGACAGGTTATGAAAAAAAGAAAGAAAACCTGAAAAGTTACAAGTCAACAAACTCAAATGATTCAAGCCAAAATTAGCAAATTGTAGTTGTAAGAACATCCTCCCGATATCAATCAACCATCAAATTAAATGACAAAAAAATCACAGAGATGCAGATTAACTTTGTCTCCATCTTTTTTTTAATGTGTCAGGTGGCCATATCAATCAGAAAAACTCACACAAAGAGAAGACAATTAGGAGAAATTTATTGATACAATTACTTTATCTTTGGTGCTCAGACCTGAATTTGGTCAGTCTGTAGACTGCTGGTTAGCAAAACGGTCTGCTGAGCTTTATGGGGAGATCCAGCGGATTGCGTGCGCTGATACTAGAGCTTCACTCAGGGACCTGGAAGATGGAAGTCCAGTTTGGATAACACAGGTTGAGAGAACCTGTCCATGATGAGCAAGCATGAAGCTACAGTGGAGTGGAAAAACTCCCCATTGTGAAGAAAGGTCTAGCAGAACCAGGCTCAACATGGCGATCTTCTGCCGGACCGGTTAAGATGAGACAGGGAACGCAGTAAGAGTCCGGGAGGAATGACACTCTGATGAAGCTTTAGCTACGATGGTGGAGGAGGGGCTGGAGGTGGGTTGAAACGGTGCTATCTGAATGAAGTCACACAGCGCATCCGCCGCCTGCGCACAGGAGCAGACAAGTGCGGATTAGGGGCCTTTTAAGATGAACTTTGGATGCCGATTGGCTTTCGTGGAGGTGTGGTTCAAAGCTGATTGGCTGTGTCGAAAGGAGGATGAAGGAAAGCAATGAGTTTCTTCAGTTGAACTTCCGCCTAGGCTCCATATTAGATTTTGAATTTGGAGCTGGGGTGAAATCTTTATCAATCTTTATTTCCAAATTGTTAAAAATTGTGACTTTTAAGTAAAGTAGGACAAATCAAACTTCACAAAAAATGTGTTCAAAGCATCGCCATATGTTGGAATGGACCAGTCCAACTCCAAACCTTAATCTAACTTAAAACATGACCTTTCCAGGTGCTCTTAACACGTGGTTTAAGCTTATTTATTTTCTTTAAGAGAAATTAGCAATCATTAGTTTGGCAACAACAGTGGAAACTGTGGTTTTAAGGTGACAAAATGGGAAAAGTTTCCAGAGATGAATAAAGACTTTTAGGTAAACTGTCGTTTAAACAGCTCATTTTTGGTTTTTGTCTTATATTTGCCAAACTCAATTGTTTTGTTTGTTTCAACACTTTTTTAATATTGTAGCTAGCTGAACAGTCAAGATCTTAAAATTAAGCGAAAAGAAGAATGAATGATTAAAAGAAAGAAATGGTATTTGATCTTGATGAAAACCATAAATGATAACCTGGACAAAATTAGTTTACATTACATGGAGAATATGTGTTTGTGTGTTTTGAGTTTACAAAACCCTAGTGCAAGATCAAAATCGCAGAAAACTCTGAATGCTTGATATAAATAAGGCTGGATTTCTTTTTGTGGGGCGAGTAAAATTATATTAGCTTAAAATTTTCTCAAGGGGTTAAGATGGGAAAGGATTTCATGTAGATCTTCGTGGTTCATGTAACTCTCTCCAGCTTTCATTGAGTGGGTGTCTGAACCAAAATAGAGAAACATGGCTATGTGCATTCAAAACTTTCCAGCGGGGTGTTGTTTTGCATGATGATTTCATATAAAACAGGTGGGTGTGAACTCCCGTTAACACATGTTGTGCCTATTTTCTGTTTATTTTAATATATTAATATTGTTAGTTTAAGACTGGAAGTTTTATAAATCTCCTATCATTTAACTGGAATCAGACTGAAGACAGCAGAAAAACCCCAGCTCTGATATTCAAAGTAAAAACATTTTGTCATCACATGTGACTATAATCTCAGACTGACAAACTGCTGAGTAACTGTGCTTCATGCTTTCATAGAATCCCCAAATGAGTAACCAATGTTGCTTATTTTGCTGAGGTTGAACCTGTCCTGGATCATGCAAGCTTCTCATAACTTTTAACTCCACCTTTTACTTGTTTTAGTGCTTTACTTGTTCATTTTTTGTTTATAGGCTCCTGACAGCCACCTGACTGGAATACAGTACTCATAACTGTCGTCGTCTGTATAAAAAGGTCTTTCCTACACAACTCGGTCACCCACAGAAGGAAATACATCCGTCTTCAGCCCAGAAACAAAGATAGGTGCAGGTAAGTGGCTGCAAAGCAGATAAGACATACAGGCATATACATTCTGTTACATATTAACAGTAATGCGAAAGGGCAAAGGGAGTCAGAGGGAGCTATAAAGAGATTTAAGAAAAGTAGGTTACGGAACCAAGGTTCTGCAGAGTCGGTAACATCTAACCTCACGTCAAGGAAGCGCCTGTGAAAGCAGAGAAAAGCTGAAGTGAAAGCTATCATCTACAACCTGTGTGGTTTCCTGCATGTCAGAATATATTGTTTCTTTCTTATCTGTTTGTGTTTAGCCAAGATGAAGGTACTGCTTGTCGTTGCTGCTGCTCTGGCTGTGGCCAGCTGTGCCAGCATCTCTCTTGAGGACCTCGAATTTCATGCCTGGAAGCTGAAGTTTGGTGAGATTCTGGACCTTTTAACAAGATACCTAAATGTTAATTTATGGTTTATGTGTGTTGCAGCAGGAGGTGAAGATCTTTTAAATGTATGTTTCACATAGAAGCTAAAGGGAAAAAAGACTTCTGTTCTCTTTCTTTGATGCAGGAAGGTCTTACAGCTCTCCATCAGAGGAGGCACAGCGTAAGGAAGTCTGGCTCAGCAACCGCAAACTGGTTCTGGTTCACAACATCATGGCAGACCAGGGCATCAAGTCATACCGTCTTGGCATGACCTACTTCGCTGACATGGTATTTGCAGAAATGTCCTCTACCTTTTAAATGTTCATTTCATCAATTTCCTTGATTGTATTCAAGCTGCATGCATACATTTGGGATAGGGTGGGGGGGTGTCTGCTCCTGGTGGATACTGTGTAATAGCAACATGGAGCCATACATTCAATTCAATTCAATTCAGTTTATTTATATAGCGCCAAATTCACAACACATGTCATCTCAAGGCACTTTAGAGTTCAACCAGATCATACAGTCAAATTACATTCACACTCCTATATATAGACATCCACACACAGCCCAACACAGCGATGCACCTGGACAAGGCAGTTAAATGCAAATTTTATGGAAAGTATTTATATATATGCTACTGGCATTATTTGTTTTTAAACCATATTGTACAGCAGAATTGTGGTTGCATCATGAAGCAAATACATTGCCTATTCTGTTGGATAAGACTTTTAAAATCTGTTCTTCTCCAGGAAAATGAGGAGTACAAGCGCCTGATTTCCCAGGGTTGCCTGCGCTCATTCAATGCCTCCATGCCTCGCCATGGCTCTGCTTTCCTCCGACTGCCTGAGGGCAATGATCTTCCCAACACCGTTGATTGGAGGGACAAAGGATATGTTACCGATATCAAGGATCAGAAAGCCTGCGGCTCCTGCTGGGCCTTCAGTGCTGTACGCTCTTGAATAACTTCATCCACAAACTTTATAAAACTCTTTTTTTTTTTTTTTAACAAAAAGATCTCTCTGTTCTAGACCGGCTCTCTGGAGGGTCAGACCTTCAGGAAGACTGGGAAGCTGGTGTCTCTGAGTGAGCAGCAGTTGGTTGACTGCTCTGGTGACTATGGCAACTATGGATGTATGGGTGGCTTGATGGATAATGCCTTCAAGTACATCCAGGCAAATGGTGGAATAGACACAGAGGATTCCTACCCCTATGAGGCAGAGGTAAAACAATTAGAATTAAGTAGAGAACAAAAATTTCACTTGTGGCTAAAATTATGTTAATTATAACTGATGTGTGAGAATAAATTCCTCTATTCAGGGTTATACGCTTTAATGAGTAAACAATGCTGCCATCTTCTGGAAGTATTATAGAATTGCAATCAGAATAGAGTAGCTGTATTGTCCCACATGGGGAAAATAATGATTTACAGTTGCAAAGACAAGTAGAGAGAAAACACCATAATCGAATAAAGAACTGGATAATAAAGCAAAAGCAAAGTAAAACAATCACATTAATGTTGCTGACAGAGTTGGACCTTTTCCCACTTCAAACTAATTTTATGTATGAAGTAGGAAATTATTTTCTTTTTATCATTTAAATCTAAAGAGTTAAGTTTTGGAATATCAGGATTATTTGTTTGAATTGTGAGAATTGAAGTTAATATTGAGATACTTAAAAAATAACTGACAGAATATACCAGAACATTTCCTCCCAAATAGGTTGGCAATAGATGGGCACAGACAAAAGATTGATAGATAAATTCAAAGTATTTGACTCCTTTTTTTTTTCTTTTTTTTACAGAAAGATGTATGATCTCATGAAAGAAAACTGAAGTAATAAACTGAGCCGTGTTTTCCCTCCTTCAGGATGGACAGTGCCGTTATAACCCTGACAACGTTGGAGCCACCTGCACAGGCTATGTGGATGTAAAGCAAGGCGATGAAGATGCTCTAAAGGAGGCTGTGGCCACCATCGGACCAATTTCTGTTGGCATTGATGCCTCTCATTCATCATTCCAACTTTATGAATCAGGTTAACATTCGTAGTAGTATTATTTGAAATAACTGTCCAATTTAACATGTTGATCTAACCTGAGCATCTGTGTTTCTAGGATTGTATGATGAGGAGAGGTGCAGCAGCACTGAGCTGGATCACGGAGTGCTGGCTGTCGGTTATGGCACTGATAATGGCCAGGACTATTGGCTGGTTAAAAACAGGTAAAGGTGTAACTCATGTATGCAGTTTTTCTATAAAGCTTCTTTATTTTCACATGCAAAAAACATAATTTTTTGTATGTTTTTGTAGCTGGGGTGTTGGATGGGGAGACAAGGGATACATCATGATGACAAGGAACAAACACAACCAGTGTGGGATCGCCACTGCAGCCAGCTATCCACTAGTCTGAGCAGGTTAGTCTTGCTTTTTTGTTCTTTTTTCACATGTAAGAGCTGTTTCAAGATGCTATTTAGACTCTCTGGGTTCATCTTTACTCCGTAGTTTACTGCTTATATTTATTTTCTCTTTCTGTTTATTGTATTTTGCAGGTCCGGGACTTTACTCTCCCTGGGGAAATGGTGCCATGTAATTTTCTGTAATTCCTTTTTAAGAGCAACTTAGACACATACTCTAAACCAAATGTGTTTCTCTCTTCTCTGCAATTTTCAGGGAAAGACAGCAGTTCTTTGCTCCGGTTTATTGTTTATGAGCATTGTAAATAAATACAAAGAAATAAAGTGTGTAATTGGATATAAACATTGCTGTTATGGGCTTTGCTTTGTCATTGTTATGGTGTTTATAAACAACTCTGTGTTATTATCTTGACTGGAAAAAAAATCAGCAAAACTAAATGGCAGGTTTACAAGAAAAGAATTAGCAGCAAGTATTGGAAATCTATCAGACATTTAAGACATGTAAACCGGCAGCACAGAGGAATGGGTTCATCTAAAGCTGGGGATGTTTTTATTAGAGAAGTTAAAAATTATAAAGTCATATTAGTTGGTAAATACCTCCTTACACATACTTGAGATTGTTTTTGTTAAATTAAATCCTTCTACTGGGAACAAATCCTGTGACTACCGATACATCCATTTTTTATGCTGTTTTTAGTTTTTTTTTGTGCTCCAGCAGGAGACATTTTTAAAATACTTTTCAGTGAAACAAGGCTGGGTAAAACTGGATGCAACAAAAGGATAATCTAAAAAAAAAAAAAAAAAAAAAAACAGATACAGAGATGGAATTATTGGGAGTACTTTATTTGTAAGAGAAAAGTAAGAGGTTTGTAGTACTTGTAGCTCAATGCCTTTATCTAGGAGAGCAACATGACTAAGATGAGTCCTGAGCCTGTATAGAAAATGCATAGCTGTATATGAGAGAGACAGTGTTAACCACTGAAAGACAGGGCAAAGTGGATCACCTATAGAAGGAGGAAACAACGTTTTAGTGAAGCAGATTAGGTAAAAGTGGTCATTATGTTCTCTAGCAGTACTAAGCTTATAGCAGCACGGCAACTGTATAGAAATACCACAGAATAACCTTAGCCACTTTAGCTATTGGCTTTATCAAAAAAGAACTTTACCTGTCTAGTCTTTAAAGTTAGACGACATGTCTGCTCTAATGGAATTACATCATTTTCAGATCAAAGTTATACCTAAGATCCTAATATGTCTAAGCAGAACCGACTCCTTTGGATTTCAGTAAATTGTTTCTCCCCAGATACTGCTCGAAGCAGTTTTAATCATTCACAATAGTTTCCTCAGCGTAATTAATGAAGTCATATTAGGCCCCTGCAATTTGCCCATGCTAAATGTCACATTAGGTCTGGTTGTGATAATATTTGATTGGAGGCACAAAACGTAGAAGCTGGGGATACGGAAAGACGAGGAACATATTACGGATTTAATCAGCTTGTCTGACAAAATGTGACCTTAACGTCTTTCTTTTTCCTCCCTCAGCTGAAGCAGCAGCTGCAGAAAGACACGCAGTCTGGAAGCAAACATTCACAAGGAAACTAATTGAATGAAAGATTTAAATTACCTTTTGTCAGGCAAGCCTTGTAACAGCATAAAAAGAGTACAAAAATCTTTTCCCATTTTATCAGCACCCCAGTGTGACAGTATTCAGCCAATTAGGCTTGAATGATTGTTATCCAGTGACATTATCTTCATTATTCCTTTTATTTCTGGGAGTATGAAGTAGGGCATTAGCGAGCTGGAAAAGTAAACGATGAAAAAGCTTCCAGACAGAAACAAAGGGAGACAGAAGTAGGGCGCATAAGAGGTGAGGCAAATTAATTGGTTTTGCTAAATCCTCCTCAAACAGCATAAGCCAATGTGGTTCCACAAAAAGGCCATTACCAGTAATCAATTTAAATCTGTTTTACCCTTCCCAAGGAAACCAATTAGGAAATTTAATTTGGCTTTTTTGATTCACAGCATAACCGCTTCACAGGACAGGACATCCAATTCACTTCCTGCTGAGAGGGACAAGTGAAAACACTGGGAGGTGTTGCTGCAACAAACAAAGCTATTGATCTGGGCGAAGGCTAAGAGAGAAGAGGAGACACAGCAGCAGGGCAAGAGAGTAAACTTAATTCTTATTAAGCTAGAGAACAAAAACACATCCCTGCTCATGCTGTGTTGACTAAATGCTGCCTCATTAATTAATCTTTAATGCACTTTTTTTGTTATTCTTGCTCAAAACTTTTCCATCATTATGTAGAAAAATGAAAACAACAGAGTAACCATACTTAAAAACAGGAAAAAATAGATCACAATCAACATAAAAAACAAAAACAATGATGTAAGTGGAAGCGATTATGTTCTAAATTCCCTTTTTTAGATTTTAGCATATTAACATTCTACTTTGTTATAATTAGTAGTAATGATTTTGGTTTGTAATAGTTGCAACAGCTTTTTCTATATCCTTCTATCAAAATATTAAATAAAGTTGTACCTTTAGCTAAATCCAAGGCTTTCCTCCTAATAGTTTTAATTACCTGAAATTATTGCTGTGTGCCACTAGATGGCAGCATTTTACTGCTGATGATTACCTCAACATTTGTGGGCCCAGTTATTAGTCTGGCACAAATCATACAGGGCTCTAGTTCAAAGTCAGACCTAGTCCTTTGATTTTCTTTTTGTCACACGTCCTTGGAAAGAGCATGTAACACAGAGAAATATTCTTGCAACACACACATACGCAGACATATACAAGCTCAGATTGCATTTTCTTGCACCAGTGAACCCATCACAGCATAACAACGCACACGATGAACACTGAATGTCCACTTAATCAACAATGTCACAGCACAATTTCAGTAGATTGGCTGTCTGGTTGGAGGAAAGTGTCAGTCAGCCGTGTCACCTATCATTGCAAACAAACAGCCATTCCTCTGGGCACACAGACGGCGGCACAATATTTCTGCTCAGATGTTTTATCCCTCTTCTGTCACATATTTCGTTGTGCAGTTCCTTCTGTGTGTGGACCTACAATGTTGACTGAGTCCTCATAATAAAGAACATGTGTTTGCTACAGACAGGAGCCTCCTGCATGACCGATAATTACACTGATGTGTGCAAAAAAACAAAACAAAATGAAGGAGTTTGCAGTAAACTAGTGAGACATGCTCCCCTCTGTAGTGTCACTCTTTTAAAAAGTGCATCTCTTAACTCCTGTTCTTTTCCATCCATCCTCTGTCACCCAGCCACCCTTCCTGGACGGGGCTGAGGTCTGAGAAAAGCGAGTGAAGCTAATGTTCAAGGCCAATTACACACAGACAAAGCACTTTGCATGTTATTGTGTTCAGGATTCATGCTTGATTGACTGAGTGGGTTCTAATGAGGCTGGGGGAACAAAGAGGAAGAAATGCTGCCTCGTTTCTTCCTGATGGACTGATTTATCTGTTCCCTCACACGTTTCTACACATGCAGGGCCAAATGCCCATAATGGTGACAGGTACAGCACATACTTGCAAATTCATTTTGGCAAGTACATCGAGATCAACCAGATTCTCGCTTAAGCTACTGTCATACAGAGTGTACAGATGAAGAGATATAAAAAAAAAAAGGTAACCGGTGACAGCTTTACTCCCACCCACATCCATTAATAGTATCACTTGACTATAGGTGGAGCTGCATATAGCAACAGATGGATTGGTAAGTCTGTAAAGGTGATAAGAATGAGTAAATTACCTGCCAACTTGAGGTTTTTTATTGCTTTGGATGATGAATCTATTATCCAAGTTTTACAAGGTCTCTTATTCCATTTGAGGAAAAACTTCAAATTATTATTACATACCAAAAAATAATGGGAAAAAAAACACCCAACAACATACAGGTTGCAATGTCCGCACCATCAACAGCCTCCAAAATGAAGAGGATTTTTTTGAGTACGAGCTCAAGTATTAGACTTTAAAACATGCAGTGAAATTTCCATTATTTACTCAAATTTCATAAAAAAGCCAATTTACCACTGCTGTCATGTGCCTTTTAAATAATGTATTTAAATATTTGGACTGGTTGTGAAGACTTCGCAGCCACAGATGGATGAACTACAAAGCAAATTAAAAAGACCAAAACAACAAAGGCTTTGTTTCAGAGTTTTTTTTATTTTTTAACTACCTGTTTATGTTGCAAACTTCTGTTTCAGCTCTACTGTGACAGCCGTTGGTAGACGATGTGCTTATTTTGGATCTTTTGTGATCATCTCAGTTGTTGTGGTTATTTAGAATCCTATTAGAATCCTATTCAGACATCTGAATATTATCTCTGTAGTTATGCTGCTATAGGTTTAGACTTCTAGAGGACATAGGGACCCCCATTTCATCATTCTGTTTCATTCTATCTCTGTTCTCCCACTCTGCAGAATGTGTTAGTTCAATCTCTATCATTATGCTCTCTCTGCTTTTTCACATATTTGCTTCACCTTGTCTCTTCCGGTTTGGGTGTGACACCACCCTGGACAGAAATATCAGCTGTGCAGCTGCCATCAACACCTTTGTTTATTGATGTTCAAGATCAGGCTGTTTTTCAGTGTAGTCCTGTTTCTGTGACTGTTACTGGCTGGGTGTGCTATCTTCATCCTCTGGCTCTGATGTTGTCTGCCTGGCTGTGTGTTTCATGGACGGGGCCGCCTTTAATAGCTGCCTTTTCTATGTCTGCTTCTGTCTCCTTGAACCCCAGTCGGCCTCGGTAGATGGCCGCTCACACTGAGCCTGGTTCTGCTGGAGGTTTCTTCCTGTTAAAAGGGAGTTTTTCCTCTCCACTTACGCTACAAGCATGCTTAGTGTGAGGGATTGCCTTCGAGTCAATGAGTCGACGCAATAAACTGGTTTTCCTTAGATAGAAAACTTTGAATCAATTTGACTGTATGATTTGGTTTACACACACTTGGGAACGTACAGCGAGTCTGCATTTAAAGGGGTTTGTTTGCAGTGATGCCATTAAGTACTTTTCAGAAATTCTAAATAGTTTCAATTTTACAGTGTTTTTAAAGAAAGACAAAGTAATGTCTATCTTTTTTTAAGTGTGAGACTTTTCTAATTCCTGTAATTCCCCACTCAGGTCCTGTCCTTAGGAGGGTTTGCGCATCTTAAAACAGGTGCGCATGTGTTTGTACCTGCTAAGCAGATCTTAAACAAAGGTGGAATGTGTTTGTAAATAAGCAGACAAAAATACCATTGACCAAACCATGCAAAAATATTGGTGCGAGCATATACAAATGTAACACTCACAACAGAATAGAATAGAAAATCTTTTTATTGTCCCACAATGGGGAAATTGTGGTAATACAGCAAAAACAATTTATAGCAAAAGTGAGTCTGAAACAACTGCCTCAGCAGTGATAGGCAGGTGAAAACTTACTTGCATCGAACTCTAAGGTGTGGCATTATTATTTAACTATCTCTCCATGGCTTTAAATCTCTCTCTTTTTTTAAAGCATCTCTCAGACTTCCACAATCACACACAAACCGCTAATTTTAATGGTCGGAACCAAACCTGCTTGCACATGTTGAAATTTGTGCAGCAATCTTTGTAGATCACTAGATGGTAACAGAAGCACAAGTTCAGGAATAATAAACAGGTAACCAAAAACTAAAAGACACCAGGGATAAACATACATGAGGAGTGAGGTAAAAAAGAGAATCCAGCAATGAGGAATTGCACAGGAGTTGTATATGTATGGTAGACAGAGCAAAGAATGGGCTAATCAGCTGTTAGTAAGCAGGTGTGGATAGAAGCAATTAGAAGGGAGCTAGGGGAAAGGAGACTGGTAAAAGAGGGCAACAGAGGGTAACCTAAAAGATATAAAACTGCATAAATATACCTAGAAAACATATAGAAAATGGAACAAGATGGACAAGAAACTAATGACCAAGAAAAGACAGAATTAAATAAATCAAAGCGTAACTGAAAACTGAAAAAGAAACTTAAACTTAACCAAAAAGTCCACAAAGGGCCGAATCATGACACCAAGACTTTTACATTATGTTACTGCACAGACTTAAAAAAGGTAGTTTCTTTGTCCGATAGAAACCAGGGGCTTTCCTTTTTTCCTGCAGTATGTAAAGGTTAAAAGGTTGGGTTTTTTGCATTTAACCAACTCAACAGACTTTAGCTTAGAAAGTTAATAATGGTGACTATTTGAGTCTAATAACATTTAAATTTGGTTTATTCATACAGCATCATGCCAATTCACAAAAGATCTCTGCACTGACAAACAGATTCAGCTCATATCTGGAGATTTAAATAAGTAAAAAGTCAAGTATTGATAGAAATCCAGCAGACTGTATAACGTCATTGGCTTTGCAGCAATCCCCTCTCCTGAGGGAGTATGTTGTGACAAGGAAGGAAAAGAAGTTAACATTTTTAACTTAGAGGGGTTTATGTAAGAAAATAATATTCTACTTGCGGTTTGGTAAAATTACATAAATATCAAAACAGTCAAATCAAAGTGGAATCAGGCTAATTTGAAGTAAAATCTTTTAAAGCTGGATTTAAAGTAATGAGGTGGAAATATTATGCCATTTGAATCGTTCTGTAAACTCAGTCTGAAGCTGTTCTTTAGGTCACCTCTCTGTGCTATATTAAGAAATTTTGCTCTGTGTGGTCATTCAGATTGATCATTTTTAATTTCTACTTTTATTAAGGTCATTTTGTATAACTGTAAGTCTGCAAGAACATCTTACTTTTCTACTATTATTGGACTCAGAGGACATTTACCCTTTAATACCATTTTTAATACATCCATGAGAATACAGGCTGAATATCCCCAGAAGAGTTTTTACTTTCCTTTTCTCCACTTTTCTGTCTCGCCTTTCCATCCGCTTACACCTGCTGGTTTCCTTTTGCTCTTTTCCTCCATACCTTTCTCATTTATCATTTCTTGTTGCCCTTCCTTCTGCTCTCAGTCCTGTTCTTTGCCTCATTCATCTCCCTTGCTTTACCGAGGTCAGGGTGAAGGGTCAATTGCTGGGGCGCACCCCTGAGCCTGTTCTTGAAGGAGCAGTCATGTATCTGGGCTTATCCTTGTGTTTTATTTCACCTGACAACTCTTTCCTACATGAGTCCTGCAAGCTGAAACCTCAATTTACTATCCCTCTGCATCTGTATTTCTGTACCAATTTCTGTATAATTGAGAGTTTTAATGTGTTTGGATGCCCTCTTTTGTTACTGACCTTTGTTTGTTTGCCATGTTATGTTTCCTCCTCTCCTTCTATCTTCCTTGCCTGACCTTTTTCTCTAGCTGCATTGTCTCCTCCATCGATAGCCACAGCTAATAAGGCAATTAAAGCCTAATTAAAGGAGTCTTTCGAGAGAAGCAAGGTCTCAAGCAACTTCACGAGTGAAAGGGAGAGGTGTGTTTATTTGCATGCTTTCCAATGCTTTCTCACCATTGCTGCAAAGTTGAAAAAGCCAAGATATGAAAAAATGATAACCTGAGTAAATGCCAAATGCTGTTTTCTAATGATAAGTTCATCTACTATGGGAAAAAATAAATAAATACTTTTAGCCCTCATTAGATTGGGAATTAGCAAGATTGTCTGGGAGGCTGAGGTCAAATTTCAAATGCCACACCAGTTCTAATGTTTGCCAGATATGTACAACACAGAAATCATTTAAACAGAGACTGTCTGGTAACATGAAGTAAGGTAAAACATCACAAAGAAAAAAAACACACTATTCCTTGATAAACAGAAATTCAAAAACAGACAATAAACAGTATTTTTGACATCAAGGTCTCAGTAGATCCCAGAAGAAAATTTAAAGCACTGCAGACCTTACTTCCCTTTACCAGAAAAATCTCAATTGAAAATTATTTGTGGAATGATAAGACAAATGTGTAAATTTACAGACAGTAGCGTTTAAGCTAACAGCATTCCAGGAAAAGAGCATCATAAATTGAGTAAAACATGGTGGCGAGAGCATAATAATCTGAGGCTTCTACAGCAGTTGTGTCAAACAGGTTCCAGAAAGAGCCGTGTGGCTGCAGGTTTTCTTTCCAACCAAGCAATAGCACACCAGACTCCAGTCATCTCATCAAGTGAGTCCAATCTGAACATGATGACTTGATGAGATGAATGGAGTCTGGTGTGCTATTGCTTGGTTGGAAAGAAACCTGCAGCCATATGGCCCTTTCTGGAAACAGTTTGAGACCCCTGTTTTACAGTATCCAATCGTCCAATCAAGCGCACATGGTTTGTGCATCACAACAATGATCAAAAGGGCATTTCTACAACACAAAGCAGACAAAATTTCCTCCACATTGATGTGAAAGAATAACTGTAAATCCTTAAAAAGATGAAGGGCAAATGATGCATCAAGCAAAGTCCAACCAGTTATTCAATTTATGCAGTGGTGGACGAAGTACTGCGTGAGTAAATGTATTGATACTCATATTCAACTACAAGTAAAAGTTACTTGATCATTAATCTACTCAAGTTTAAGAAATTAAGTATTTACTTTTAAGAATAGTTAAGCACTCAAAAGCATATGCAAGTAAGTACAAATAAAATGTTCTAACATCATGACCTTTCTGTATAATTTTCAGAGTAATTTTACAGAACCTTATAACTTCCACAAACCACCTGATGTATAAACTGTAGAACCACTTTGCTCTCCACTATATATATTCTACAAGAACCTGTAAAGAACTTTAACATGAAAATGCCACAAAAAATAGGGACAGCCATTTTGATGATTTTTTAATTTAAAAACATCAAAAAGAAAACAGTCTTAATTATCCTCACACTTTCACTTGGGAATAAGGGTTCAAGGTTGAATCTGTTAGCACAAAGAAAGTGCAGCTCTGATTTGAGAACTCATCCTATTGAACAACTTGGCCAGATAGCAACAACTAATGTCTAAATTAAATGCATAAACTGAGGAATGTCACGCATCTCTAAAACAGTGGTGTTCAAATTCAATCTTCAGGGGCTGGTGTGAGTTATAGGTCCTTTCGAAGAAATTACTCAAGCAAAGTAAAGAAAATTCAAAAACTATACTTGAGTACAGTAATCAAGTAAATGTACTCCGTTACTTTCTATCACTGAATTTAGAGAAAATATATTTCCATGCCGGAGCATCTTAGTTTAGACAATTTGGTTTAAAATCTGCCATTTGTGCAACTGGGGTTATTTTTGCAATAACTGAAGTGTTGTGCTTGCAACCCAGATTGGGATAAGATAAAATGGGATTGGGATAAAATTATTGGTCAAATACATTTTTAAACTTCATAAATTTACTAATTTAATTGTGATAAATATGTGCTAAAAGGAGATTGAGTTCATGAGTGCAATATCTTGTGCATTGATAAGTATTAAGCACGCTATCGGACACAAGCTAACTTCTGTTCCGAAGCAACAAGGCACGCCTGTCAGTCTCTATGAGAAATCCCTTTTGAGGGTCGACCCTCTATATATTAAGTCAAGTAGCAAGAGAGAAGGCCCTGATTGGATAACACACCAAAAGACGTCACTTCCAGTAAGGCTAAACCTCATAGAGGGTCTTTAGAGCACGGGTGGGTCGTGAAGCTTGGTGATCGTTGCTGATTGGCAGACATACTTAAGGATTTCTGACTGAGTGTGGCCAGATAGCGAGGAGGTTTTCCTCATGAGTTGAGAGGGAAAAGTGATCATTCAGTCAGAGCGGTCAACTTGGGCTGAACTCTTTTTTTGGAGTTTAAAAATGTAAATCCTTTTATTGTCCCAAAATGGGGAAATTCACTCTCCTGATTTGACCCATCCCCTTGGCGAGCAGTGGGATGCCATTGTGTGGCACCTGGGGAGCAGTGTGTTGTTAGGGTCTTGCTGAAGAACCCAGAGTGCAGGCTGTGGGGATTGAACTGGGTACGTGCAACTTTCTCAGGAGCACAAGTGCACTGCTCTAACCACTAGGCCAACACTCCCCCTTCATATATATGTAGATGAGCTAAAAGCTGAAAATTAGGCAGCACTGCCCAATCACTTCCTTGCAGCAAGTAGG
>NW_015153001.1:0-2527 GCF_000732505.1 Cyprinodon variegatus | reverse complement strand
ACTTCTTTTCTTTTTTTAAGAGATTGCATATTGGCACTTTATTTTTTTCTATCTTTGAGCTTGATACAAAATATGACACAGCTGCATTTTTATTTTCTTTATTTTTTTAGCTTGCTGTTATTTGATGTAGATAGTTTGTATTTAGATACTACTTGTTACTTCAATAAAATTGGAACATTTTAAGATTGTTGCATATTTCATTAGCATTGTGTTGGGGCGATGGGGACAGGCGGGGCTTGAAAATTCCCTCTTGTCCAAAGTGGGGAATGACAGAAAAAGTTTGAGAACCACTGGCTTAGCTTAAGAATTTGGCTTTTCCAAATTCTCATTTGGTGTGATTGTGTGAATGGTTGTTTGTCCTTTTTGTCTCCCAGGTCGCCATGCGGTTTATTGGCGACCTGTCGAGAGTCTACCCGCCTCATGCCTGTAAATAGCTGGAGATAGGCACCAGCACCCTTTGCGACCCCACTTGGGATTAAGCGTGTAAGAATGGATGGATATATATATAAGAAATATGATCTCCCTATTTGCTCAATTTTTGGCAGTAGAGATCAAAGATGAGGCATGTCTGCCAGGTAACCTCTGCTTGGCACCCTGATGCAAAACCTTGGATTAAACAGAGGAGCAGGAGAGGGGAAGAGGTTCAAATCAAGGCCACTTTAGGCTTGAGGATCCTTTTCTTTTTTTTCTGGAGCTGCTTGTCGCAAAGGTCTCCTATGAATCTTATTCTTAACACATCCCAGAATCCCCATTCTTACATCCTGATGTATACGATTGCTGCTTGTTCTTGTAGTCTGAAACAAAATCTTTACTCCTGATTTAGAAGGCACTTACAATGCATTAGCCTTGTGGTAATTACTAGAAACTCAATTAGAAGAAACCGCTGAAGACCCCAACCAAACTAGAGGGCTTAAGCTGCAACGCTGGTAAATGGATTTGGAGTTAATTTAGTGAGTCAGAGGGTGAAACAGCCATCAGTGATGTTTTAAGCTGCAGCAGCAACCTGAGCGCTCAGGGCTCTCTGTACTGTGGGCTGATCCCGTCTGTAGTCTCAGCTCACTTGGCATTCAGCATCGCTTTGAACTGAGGGCTGCAATTAAAATGCTGCAGGAGTTTCACTTTCACGTATGTCTCCGACACCCTACATTCAGCATGTTCTTTTTTTGGTTTATTATTACTTAGCGGGATTTACACATGTCCAATCTTACGTTCTCGTTTCATATCCGCCTTGGAATAGCACTTTTTATATTTTATTCATGATTCCTTCTATGTGCTCTTTAATGCCTCGGGGCATTTTATGACCTGAAGCTTCAGTCGTCTCCTCCCAGTGAAGAACAGCGTTAACAGTTGTTCTCTAGTACAAACAAAACATCCTAAGAATAGAAACCAGCATTTTAGCCCCTGAAAAATTGATGCCAATACACAGAGGACGCAGTATTATTTAGTGCAATAAAAACAAAACTTTAGAAGGATTCCTACAGGACAAAGTTTTAGTGAAAAATATTTTGTTAAGCACCGAAAAAACACAACAACTTCAATGCGAACAAATAACTTTATGTTTTAGCAGCATGTTGTGGTTTATGAGTACCTAGGACACCTGTACCTCAGGGGAATCTATTGCAAACCAAGCTGGCATTCCAATATATCACATATTGGAATGCCATCTAAATCTATGGAGAGAGCAGATGGACTGCACCTCGGAGAAATGGTGGGTGGAAAAGCCTGCCCGTCCCTGTATGTTTACTTCTGAATGCTCCTAGTGGTGCCAGCATGTGTGTTGGCGTGTGTGTCCATGTTGGTGGTACTGCAGGATCTTGGATTTGGCCTCCGAGTGTAGTTGTGTGTGTGTTTTGTGGGCTGGTGAGTGGGTGTGCATGGCGAGAGAACTGCTGTGCCTCCCTCTTCTTAAGACCAGATGGTGATGGAACCCGCCGCTGCTCTCGACTGTGTCTGACAAGAGGATGGAGAAACTAAAAAATACTACTCCACAGGACAAATACTTATGCTGTCTTTATTCCTCAGTGTTTGAAATGTTTTATGTTTTCTTTAGCAATTACCTTTGAAACAAACATTGCTTTAAGACAACAGTTTCCAAAGTGTGGGATGTGCCCCTTGGGCAGGGGCCGGTGCAATTGCAGGGATTCATGGAATACTATAAAATTAAAATGCAGCTCCAACCTAAATAAATTGTTTTATTTGGTAATAAGTAATTAGTAAGTTGTTGACAACTTATAAACATAATAAATTCAGTAGAATCAACTTGATTTCTTTTCAGAGCATAGAATTAACTAGATTCATGACCAGTTTTGAGTGTTTTTTTATGTATTAATAACAATGCTGAATTCTTTTGCATGGTAAAATAAAAACCACTCGCAGGCAAAAATGATTTTGGCCGCTGGCTAGGGTGACCAAACGTCCGTATTTCCCAGGACATGTTCGTATTTCACGTCCTGTCCTGGGCGTCCCGGGTTTTTTTTAGGAGGAAAGGAAATGTCCTGCTTTTTGTTAAGTTACCTTCATTGGACCA
>NW_015153000.1:17175-22270 GCF_000732505.1 Cyprinodon variegatus | reverse complement strand
AACTCGTGACCAGTCCTGGATCTGATTTATCTGTGTGCTTTTCAGAACCCACTCCTGACTAGACGAGTTCCCCTCTGGATCAGTTCATTTATTGTGTTCAAACTTCTCTATAAACCTTTGAACTTTTCTCCTGCCTCTGAGTGTTCTGCATGTGGGTTAGACGCGTTAAACCAAACATGACACTATCAATGTTATTAAAGGTATGATTATTACCTGTAGAGATGTTAACATCAGAGATGTGTAGATTGCTGCTGATGATGGGGTAGCCGATGTTTCTCAGCTCTGCTATGAC
This sequence comes from Cyprinodon variegatus, assembly GCF_000732505.1. NCBI lineage: Eukaryota > Metazoa > Chordata > Actinopteri > Cyprinodontiformes > Cyprinodontidae > Cyprinodon > Cyprinodon variegatus. Next base: position 21,978 of record NW_015153000.1, on the reverse strand, counting down.
TGAAACAGATCTGCTTTTCAGCTCTATAGAAAGAAGGTACTGATGGAAGACTGAAGGAGGAGTGGAAGAAGTAAACAAAAAAGTTCACAAATTAGCATACTGTAGGTTTGCTATATGACTCAACTAGATAAAGTTATATATTTTAACCTTATGAAGGTCCTTTAATTCTTACCTTTTGGTCGTATGGTTGATAGTTGAGAACATGCTGTAAAATCTGAATAATTAGAGGGAGATAGTGATTGAATGACTTTATTGATCTCACATTGGTGGAGTTTACTTGTTACATCAGCTCAAATATTCAAAGAAGAGGAAAGTGAAGAAGAGATGCGCATTTCAGATATTTTGTTGTTTTGTGATAAATGTTGTTTTAAGTGACATTAGCGCATCAGCATACCATCATTTTGTGTTAGGTTGCTCACATTGCATACTGCAGCATATTCTTATCAATAAGTTACCTCTATTTAAAAAATAAATTCTTAATGCAACAGCCTATTGATTAAATCATGAAAGAAGTAAAAGGTGGTAAATTGTTGATTTTTTTCACAAGGTAAATATTGAACTATTTGTCCCTATTTTGAGACAAAAAGGTCTGTATGAAAAAAAAAAACAATAGTCATATTTTCCTAACAGCAATTGCTCCTGTTTTATTTTTTTGAAGAAGTGCAAATGTTGGATTAGATTTAATTCAGTTCAATTTATTTATATAGCGCCAATTCACAACACATGCAATCCCTTTACAGACACAGTTCAACCAGATCATACAGTAAATTGTAGTAATAGTAAAGTTTTGTATCTAAGGAAAAGAAGTTGATTGGATTGACCCATTGACTCAAAGGCAATCTCTCACACAAAACATGCTTTTAGCGACAGTAGTGAGAAAAAACTCCCTTTAAACGAGAAGAATCCTCCAGCAGAACCAGGCTGAGTGTGAGCGGCCATCTGCTGAGGCCGACTGGGGTTCAACAAGGGAGAAAACTATTTCAGAACAATTCCCTGGTTGCTTGTAACTGACTTCAAATAAACTTAACCCTGTCACAATTACACTGGCATTTCAAAAAACTTTGTTTTCCATTACATAATACCTGTACTATGTCTACTTTACACAACCGTTTTAATGTTGTTATTTATTCAAGCAGTATTTGGACTTTTGATTATTATTAATTGTTTCATTTCTTTTATATTTCTAGTGTTTGAGAATTTATTTCTAGTTGTTTGTTTGATTTCTAGTTGTTTTGATCTTTGTGCTGCAATAATCAATATGAATAAAGTCTCTTTTTTAATAACGACCAAAACCAAAATGAACAGATGACTGAGTCTGTCTCAATATGGCTTAACAGTCATTATGACTGTCTGTTTATAAAGTGCTGAGTTAGTTTTAGATTATATGTAACTAGAAAAGCACCTTCTAAAAATATTTCCATTTTGTTTTGCATGTCAGCATCATATTTTCCCAAAGTCTTCAGAGTGTATTTTGGCAAACCTCAGATTAGATTTTGTTTTTTTTTTAAGACTGGCTATTACTTTGGTTTCAAATCTCCCAAAGAGGATTTGTTTGCCCACTCTCTTTCTTTTATTATTTCGGACTCTGACCTTACATGAAGAGAAAAACATCTTCAGTGCTTTAGACATTTCATGTTGATTTGTGTCCTTCGAGTTGAATCACTGGTAAGCTATTGGAGTCATTGTGTTCACTGGCCTCTCATGGTAATGTAAACATTTTCTCCAGGTATCAATGATGACTCTCACTTTGATTTAATGGTGCCTTAGAGTCTTAGAATGGCTTTGTTATACTGTACACTCTGGATTAACCATGATTTTTTTTTCTTCTGTTCTTGAATTCTTTTGTAGAATGTGTTACTTTCTGAGATATTTCAGGTTCCTGGGGGATTCTGTTTAGATTTATCATATCTAAAGGTCAGACAAAAAACCTAGTCTGGTTTTCAGGTTAGCATTCTAGAAAAGAATGTTTAATCAGAGTTAACTCTTTTTTCCATATTTGATCCTTTCAGCTATCATCAGAAACTTTAAAAGCTGGTGGAAAGAATAATAATCAAACAAAAACAATATATAAAACTAAATAGATTTTTTTAACATCAAACAGTAAGTGTGTCAGGACTCCTGTTTTGTGTCTGTGTTTTCCGTGTTTGTCTCCCTTCCTCCACCAGGAGGCGCCTGGTTCTGGTCCACCTCCTCACACACCTGCGGATGGTTTCCTCGTTAATTGGAGAGCTCTTAAGCTGCTGACTGTCACTACTTCGACGTCAGAGTGTTTGCCAGTTTAGGGTACTCTAGCCAAGCTGAGTTTGCTGAGTCAAACTGAGTGTTTTTCAACCTGAGTTTAACTTTGTTTTGTCTTTGCCTCTTGGCAGGAGGTTGTCCTGCTAACGGGATCTCTCGGACCTTCACACCCTGGAAGGATCAACTGAGCTTCAAACTGAGCTGAGATTTAAACAGGAGGTTTTGACTCACTTTTCCCAAGAGATCGTTTGAGCTCTCACTGAGAAAGGGATTATTCTCCACAAGGACCCGTTCAAGTACCGCAGGAAATCTGGGTGGCAGTCAGTATCTCCGTTCTCCAACTATCAACCGCATTCTGGGTAAAACCTGTTCCGCCCTCCACCGAATCAGACAAACACTGGAACCATGACACACAGACTGGATTCAAGGATTCTACAACTTCACTGGAAACGTGAGTCGGCAACCAAATCCTCTTCTCCAAGTTTCACAAGTCTAATTCCCCACTGAGCCTGAACTAACCACTGTGTCTTCCCCTCACTTTGCAGTTCCGGTTGAGCAGTGTTCAGAGCAACACTTCTTCCCCTGTTTACTTCTTCAATAAAACCCGTTAAACCTTTTCCCTGGACTCTCTGTTCGGTTTTCTGCATTTTTGGGTCAGAACTTTAAAACATCATGACAAAGTGTCTCTGTCTTTGTTAAACACAGTCATAAATCATAAATGGAGAACTAAATTATAAGCTAACATAATGTTGATATCAATTATAGGCATTTGGTTTAATAATGTGTAAAGTCTGTTAACTATGAATGAAACAGTTATTATATATAATAAATAAAACTCACTGTATTGATCCAGAGACTGGCAGTACTGTCCATCAGCAGGAATGCCANCACTACTTCGACGTCAGAGTGTTTGCCAGTTTAGGGTACTCTAGCCAAGCTGAGTTTGCTGAGTCAAACTGAGTGTTTTTCAACCTGAGTTTATCTTTGTTTTGTCTTTGCCTCTTGGCAGGAAGTTGTCCTGCTAACGGGATCTCTCGGACCTTCACACCCAGGAAGGATCAACTGAGCTTCAAACTGAGCTGGGATTCAAACAAGAGGTTTGGACTCACTTTCCCCAAGAGATCGTTTGAGCTCTCACTGAGAAAGGGATTATTCTCCACAAGGACCCGTTCCAGTACCGCAGGAAATCTGGGTGGCAGTCAGTATCTCTGTTCTCCAACTATCAACCGCATTCAGGGTAAAACCTGTTCCGCCCTCCACCGAATCAGACAAACACTGGAACCACGACACACAGACAGGAGTCAAGGATTCTACAACTTCACTGGAAACGTGAGTCGGCAACCAAAACCTCTTCTCCAAGTTTCACAAGTCTAATTCCCCACTGAGCCTGAACTAACCACTGTGTCTTCCCCTCACTTTGCAGTTCCGGTTGAGCAGTGTTCAGAGCAACACTTCTTCCCCTGTTTACTTCTTCAATAAAACCCGTTAAACCTTTTCCCTGGACTCTCTGTTCGGTTTTCTGCATTTTTGGGTCAGAACTTTAAAACATCATGACAAAGTGTCTCTGTCTTTGTTAAACACAGTCATAAATCATAAATGGAGAACTAAATTATAAGCTAACATAATGTTGATATCAATTATAGGCATTTGGTTTAATAATGTGTAAAGTCTGTTAACTATGAATGAAACAGTTATTATATATAATAAATAAAACTCACTGTATTGATCCAGAGACTGGCAGTACTGTCCATCAGCAGGAATGCCATCAATGCATCCACATGTGTCACCAGTGATGTTGTCACATGATCCATATGTTTGACACTGGTCACATGGCCAACGATACTGATCCTCACATCTGCACTGGTAACCACCACTGATTGGAGAGCAAACTGGAGGAAAAACGTTTAATAAATTACAGAAATAAGTATTCAGACTTTTAACTTCAATTTATAGTTAAACTATTCAAAGAATCTTAAACTTGGTCAAAAAATGAATTTACTGACAAAGTTTCAGGAAATAAGCCAGACACCTTTTTTGACATGTATAAAAAACCCTTCACAAACAATAAACAGTTCTGTATAATTTTGACAATTATTGGTTAATTATTACAACCTCACTATTTTATCTAAATATTTTTTTTTTCTAAAGCTTCTGGCATTAAATGCAAAAATGTCACAAAGGTTCCTTAAGTCTGTTAACCAGACTTAAAATCATTTAAAAATATTTCAGATGACAAAGCAGATTCTTTTTAAAAATCGAATGTATTTCAGTAAGTCATTCACATGTTTTTTAATATTTAGAAAACTATTTGGTTTTAAAACCTACTTTTAAATGAAAATTAGACTTTAATTTTAAAACCATTCTTCCCTGCTTTACCTGTAGAGATGTTGACATCAGAGACATGTGCGTTGCTGTTGATGCTGACAGGGTAGCTGATGCTTCTAAGCTCTTCTATAGCCGTAACATCTGAGAAGTTTAGCTCAACAGACAGCAGGAATATAATGATGACTGATGGAGCTGTAGATGTTGGAATATGAGACAATCATGATTAATATTTATAAAATA
>NW_015153000.1:11875-16440 GCF_000732505.1 Cyprinodon variegatus | reverse complement strand
GTTCAGTTACAGCAGGTCTGATTAGATAGGTGGAAAGTTCACTTTCACACTGAGATCTTCTATACATTTTCTGAAGAAATTACATAAATCCCAAAGATTTTTTTCATGCTTAAATGAATTCATGATTGACTAAAAAGTTCAAAGTTAAACGGGAAATGTTTGCATCTATTGGTCTTACCTGTAGAGATATTGACATCATAGATCTGTAGATTCCTGCTGTTGATGGGGTAGCTGATGTTTCTTAGCTTCGCTACGGCTTCAAAATCTTTGCTTTTCAACTTTATAGAAAGAAAGTAAGGATGGAAGACTGGAAGATCTGCAAAAAAAATATTTAAAAAAGATCAAATTCAAAGGAAGGCACAGCATTTTTTAGGCATATCCCATTCTACATTTTTAACTAAAGTCATTAATAGTATCACTAAAATGAGTCCATGTAGTCTGAAGTACATTCATGACAGCTGTAGAGTGTGTCAGGCAAATTAGCATTTAGGTTTTTACATTGATAATGGGTCTGGGTTAACAGGATTTGTGTAGTTTATACGTTTTTATATAAACTAATATACTGATAATAGATGAAGAAATGTTTCATGGCATCTTTAAATCAAAATCTATCTTACTAGTTAAAAAGTACAAATCAGTTCTATGTTTGGATTCCAGTTAGAACAAAAGTGTAACATTTCTTACTAGTTGTTGGTGCTGTCGTTGGGCAGGGATTTAGATCTGTTTTACAAAGACAGTTTTTTTTTTATTTAATTACACTCTGAGCAAATTGAATCAAATGTTGAAGTAAAAAAACAAAATAGTAAAACCTACCTGACAGTGGCTGGCAGTAAGTATTATTTGGAGGAAGTGCATTGATGCATCCACAGGTATTGTCTGGAAGGTTGCTGTATTCACCAAAAGTGGAGCACATGTCACAAGGCCAGCCATACTGATCCTCACATCTGCACTGGTGGCTTGTATTATAGGGGGAGCACACTGAAAGCAAGACAGATTGTTTCAACAGTTAGAAACTGCATCCTATCAAATCTATCAATGTTATTAAAGGTATGATTATTACCTGTAGAGATGTTAACATCAGAGATGTGTAGATTGCTGCTGATGATGGGGTAGCTGATGTTTCTCAGTTTTTCTACAGCTGCAACTGTTGTTGTTTTCAGCTTTATAGAAAGAAGGTACCGACAGAAGACTGGAGGAGGAGAGGAAGAAGTAAACAAAAAAGTTCACAAATGAGCATACTGTAGGTTTGCTATATGACTCAACTAGATAAAGTTATATATTTTAACCTTATGAAGGTCCTTTAATTCTTACCTTTTGGTGCTATGGTTGATAGTTGAGAACATGCTGTAAAATCTGAATAAATAAAGGGAGATAGTGATTGATTGACTTTATTGATGTCACAGTAGAGGAGTTTACTTGTTACATCAGTTCAAATAGTCAAAGAAGAGGAAAGTGAAGAAGAGATGCGCATCTCACATATTTTGTTGAATGTTTTGTGATCAATTTTGCTTTAAGTGACATTAGCACATTAGCAGACCATTATTTTGGTGTTAGGTTGCTCACATTGCATACTGCAGCATATTCTTATTAATAAGTTACCTCTATTTAAAAAATAAAATCTAAATGCAACAGCCTAATAAGCAAATCGTGAAAAAAGTAATAAGTGGCAAATTGTTGATTTTTTTTCATAAGGTAAATATTGAAATATTTGTCCCTATTTTCAGACAAAATGGTCCATATGAAGAAAAATTATAGACACATTTTCTTAAGAGCAATAGCCCCTGTTTAATTTTTTTTTTTTTTGAAGAAGTGCGAATGTTGTGTTCACTTCAATTCCATTCACCTTATTTATATGGTGCCAATTGACAAAAGATGTCATCTCAAGGCACTGTACAGAGACAATTCAACCAGATCACACAGTCAAATTGTTTCAAAGTTTTCATTCTAATGAGAACGAGTTCATTGTATTAACTCATTGACTCGAAGGCAATCCCTCACACCAAACATGCTTCTAGTGACTGTTGTGCCACAGTGCCATAAAACTAGTGAAAATTAACACATTTAATAGAAAGGCATATATTTAAGCCTAAAAGCAAAATGCACAGATAACCGAATCAGCTTCAATGAGGCTTAGAAGTCATTCTGCAAGTCAGCATCATATTTCACCAAAGTCTTGGAGTTCATCAGAGTGTATTTTGTCAAATGCGAGATGAGCTTTTGCTTTCTTTATTACTGGCTATTACTTTTACTTTAAATCTCCCAAACAGGTTGTGTTTGCCCAGTCTCTTTCTTTTATGATATTGGACTTTGGCCTTAACTGAGGAGAAAAGCATCTTCAGTGCTTTATATGTTGTTCCATGTTATTTTGTGACCTTTGAGTTGAATCGCTGGTGAGCTATTGGAGTCATTGTCTTAATTGGCCTTTCTTGGTAATGTTTGTCATCACTACACATTTTATCCAGCTATCGACGATAACTCTCACTTTGATTTAATGGTGCCTCAGAGTCTTAGAATTGTGATATTATACTCTTTATGAATTAATCATTTTAATGTATTTGTTTTCTTCTGTTCTTGAAATCTTTTGTAGGATGTGATACTTTCTGACATGTTTTAGGTTCCTGGGGCTTCTATTTAGATTTGTCATATCTAAAAGGGCAGACAAACAACGCATCGGTAGTCGGGTTATTAGGTTAGCATTCAAGAAAAAATTTTTTAATTAGAGTTAACTCATTGTTTTCATATTTGATCATTTCAGCTATCCACAGAAACTGTAAAAGCTGGTGAACCGGAGACTACTAACAAAAAAAGCAGATTTTCTCAACACCAAACATGAAGCGTCTCTCTCTTTGTCATACAAATCATAAATTATAAATGTAGAACTGATAAGAATGAACATAATGTTGATATCAGTTATAGGCATCTGGTTTAATAATGTGTACAGTTTGTTAATTTTGAATAAAACAGTTATTATAAATACAAAGACTCACTGTATTGATCCAGAGACTGGCAGTACTGTCCATCAGCAGGAATGTCACTGATGCATCCACAAGTGTCTCCCGTTATGTTGTCACATGATCCATATGTTTGACACTGGTCACATGACCAACGATACTGATCCTCACATCTGCACTGGTGGCTTGTATTATAGGGGGAGCACACTGAAAGCAAGACAGATTGTTTCAACAGTTAGAAACTGCATCCCATCAAATCTATCAATGTTATTAAAGGTGTGATTATTACCTGTAGAGATGTTGACATCAGAGACATGTGCTTTGCTGTTGATGCTGACAGGGTAGCTGATGCTTCTAAGCTCTTCTATAGCCGTAACATCTGTGAAGTTTAGCTCAACAGACAGCAGGAATATAATGATGACTGATGGAGCTGTAGATGTTGGAATATGAGACAATCATGATTAATATTTATAAAATAACTACGGTACTCCTTATAAATGAAAGTTGATCATGCTTTAGTCTTACATGTTGGTGTTGAAGGTGTTGAGGTAATTTGACAAGATGTAAAATCTGTAAACATGAGGACAGAAGGAATCCCTTTAATCGATTACATGTATACTAATAGAACAAAAATGTAATAGATCGCTCACACAGCCTATTTAAAGCTCTGAGTTATTGTTGGATTCAGAAAATGTAGATTTGCAAATAAATAGAAATTGAGTCTACACAGGAAAGAGATTCAAGCAGCTTCTGCAGGAGTGGAAAAAAAAAAGCCTAACCCAACTTCAAGCTTTCCTTCCCCGAATCCCCTCTTGCAGCCGTCTTTTATTAACAGATCATAATACATGGTTACAAAACAGTATTTGTTCTGACAGAACAATTGATCAGTTCATAGAGACAAGATGCTCCATCAGAATGACAAGGCAGGATGGTCTCCTGACTGCATCACAAGACACAGTGCAGCATCCCCCTTGCACAAATGATTCATAAGCACACATTAATTTTATAATCATCACTGAATAAACCTGACAGTTATCCTTCATCAATTCTGGCTAAAGCTCTCATTCTAGTCAGCCTCTACCCTGATACAACTATTAGCATGTTACGCAGGCATTCTGTCTAAAAAAAAGAATATTGTTATGTCATTGTTAAAAAGAAAAAGAAAGAGTAACAATTAACTATAAAAAATCTACTGTTACTTTTAGACTTACAGTAGATAAACCTTCTTAAAAGAAAAGCCAGTATAACTAGCATGTTATACTGGCTTTCCTCATAAAAAAAACCCAACAAAAATTGTTATGTTGTCGTAACGAAGAGTAACAATTATCCATAAAAAATCCACTTTTAAAATATTCTTTCTTATTTTATGGTCCTATTTCTATCAGATGTGTCATGCTGATTCAAAGGCAGAGGGCATACACTAACCAACACTGAGGTAAAAAAAAAAAAAAATTTTTTAGTTTAACGTAAATCATTGTGAAGTTCAAATGACTAATTAAAATTTTATTAAGATTATATTTTTAGGAGAAAACATATTTTTGTTTTACATAAAGTATCTAAATAAACTCACTGTATTGATCCAGAGACTGGCAGTACTGTCCATCAGCAGGAATG
>NW_015153000.1:8945-10157 GCF_000732505.1 Cyprinodon variegatus | reverse complement strand
CAGCGAACCATAGGGTGATGGAGGAGGTAAAAATGGACTCAATGATGGAGGTGTAAAACTGCACCAACATCTGGGTTGGCAGCTTAAGTTTCCTCAGCTGCCGCAGAAAGAACATCCTCTGCTGGGCCTTCTTGACGAGGGAGCTGATGGTCGACTCCCACTTGAGGTCCTGGGTGATGGTGGTGCCCAGGAAGCGGAAGGACTCCACGTTGGAGATGGGGGTAGGGCTGTCTGTGAGAGCAAGGGGGGACGGTGGGGCTGTGACCTTTCTGAAGTCCACGATCATCTCAACTGTCTTTTGGGCGTTTAGATCCAGGTTGTTGCTGCTGCACCAGGACACCAGCCGGTCCACCTCCCTCTTTTAGGCAGACTCATCACCGTCCGAGATGAGCCCGATGAAGATGGTGTCGTCCGCAAACTTGATCAGTTTCACTGACTGATAGCTGGAGGTGCAGCAGTTGGTGTACAAACACCCACAATGGGTTAATCCAAATTCACTGTTCAATATTTATTAAAAAAAAAACAAAATTAGAGACTAATTCTAAAGCTGGCGAACCCCAACTTAACCCTACGTTGCAGGCCTGTTCTGATGTTTGTGATGAGGAAGAAAAAAAAAAAAAGAATACCTGGTGGAAGATGATGTAAAAATCCTACAGAAACGCTCTGCTCTGTTCAGTCCTCGTCTCCAGCGGGAAAGAAAAAAAATACTGGTGCTCACTGTCACAGCTCCAACCACGTGCGTAATCCACAAACGGTCACAAACTTTGTCTCCAACTGTGCCAGAGGTCCTCTGAGCGCATCCTGGTGGCTCAGAGTGCTATCTGGGTCCAAAACTCTCTTGTCTGGTTGAGTACCGGTCCTTTGCAAGCTCCTACATCCAGCTGAATAAGCGAACGACGGGAGCCTATATCCCATTAGCGAGTTGCTAATGGTAAGCTAACGGCTAAATACAGTCCCACAAGCTTCGAGTAGAAGCTCTGCTGTCTTCTACCAGGGACTTAAACAACTGTCACTTCTTGTTGGTTATCGTAGGGACACTTTTTCTCCGCTGCGCTCTCTCAACACCTGTGATACCTTCAAAAACCTTCCTCTCTGTAGGAAATTACACTTCTCACATGAAACCTTCCTAAAATGAAATAAAACTGTGTAAACAGATGTTTTAAACACATTGTAAATACATTTTCATAATGAACATTTTAAATAACTACAGAA
>NW_015153000.1:4387-5830 GCF_000732505.1 Cyprinodon variegatus | reverse complement strand
AATGAAGAATTGGTTGATTCTAGAGACCAAGACTCTACTAATAGAGTGGGATTCATATCTTGGATGATCCATGAAGGCGAAGGTTGAGGTCCAATTAAACGTGAACCGGAACGAATCCTCGATATGCTGCATTGCATCGTTTGAAGAGGATTTATTGAGTAATTCTCAAAGACACGCACTGTTCCTGTTTATTAGTTACTCAGAGATCATGCATTAGATATGCACCACTGTCTGCAGCTCTGGTCACACAGGATATCAGCTGTGATATGCTGTGATATACCGTCATATGCTACACGCTAAATTAATGGTATACTCAGGTGCAACAAAAAGAAAAGGACCGTAGATATGAAATGGTTTCATCCAAAGAGGATTATCTTTGCATTTGAAATAAATGCTGAATTGCATTTTGGGCTGCACAACAACAACCAGGTGAACTGGGTAGTACTCTCATCCGGATTCAAAAATCACTACATCTAGCTTTGTTTGGGCAGCAGGAAACAAAACACTGAATCGCAGGCAGGATGTAGTCTATAATCACATTTCGTTTTGCTTTTTGCTTCTTTTGCTGCCTTGTTCTTTCAGGTGAGGTGTTCTCTGTTAAAATTTTCCCTCTTTTTTTAATTTCCTCTCTTAGCCTCTGCAGAACTCCTTGTTTTCTTTTTGAGGGTTGTTGTTTGCTCCTGCAGAAATTGAAGAGGACAATTCGGTCTCCATAGGAGGGGATGAACTTTGCCAGAGTTGCGTGATCCATCAGCGCTATGACATCACAGTCAATCTAAGCACAAAGAACAAGAAAATAATTACTTTTTGAAAGTATTTTCTCTATCAATGAATAAGACCACCATTAACATTGCGCATAGGATAGCTACTGTTTTGGGTAGGAATACAATAATGGAAGAAGGGAGCTCTAGCGTATCCTTTTAGGAAATGGATCACCCATTATTAAAAAAACAAGAAAAAAACAGTACTTTATCGATTGTGATGTAGAAAGATATTACGACACACAAACATCAACATTGTAAATCATCCCAAAGGGATCGTTATTTTAATCTATACATTTGTTAATAGCCTTTTTCTTTCCATCCATTTATCCACCCATTCATCACATCATTCTGCGTTCCCAATCACCAACGTCATCACGTCACCCTGTGGTCACAGTTCAAGGCTACAGTGGGTTCCGACAATCATGTTTTATTAAAAAAAAAACTTTAAGCACCACATTGTTTGATGTAGTGAGATGTGACTGTAGCCTACCATCTCCACATTTATTTAATATTTATTAAACAATTCTCGGCCTGCTAGGTATTCTCCGGTGAATATCAACCCAAGCAGCTGATATAAGGACTCTAGCCGGCTATCCATCTTAGCTCCAGGTCTTAATATCAGTCAAATTTTAAAAACATGGTGAAAGTAAACCAATTTAAATGATAAATCTAACCTAAG
>NW_015153000.1:0-1707 GCF_000732505.1 Cyprinodon variegatus | reverse complement strand
CAATTGTCAAACTTTTGGTGTCGATCATTCGATTTCATCCTGGACACTACAGAAAATGGGCTTAAAGTGTAAAAAACCGAACTTCTCCTTTAAGTTTCTTTTTTTTTTCAGTGATGCTAATCCTCTTCCATATTTTATTTACCTTCATCAGGTGAGGTGGTTTGGACTGGCGCTGGTAAAACACTGGTGCCACTAAGCTGGAGGTTCTGCAGGTCAGGGAAAGTTACTCTAACAGCCTCATCAGTTTGCAGGAGGTCCAGGAAGTCCTTGCAGGTTTTCTCTGATCTATTCATGATTTTATCCACCAGCTCTGTAACATGGCCGCTCACATTTTCCTTTTTGATGCTCTTCAGGTTGTTGTAATCCCTCTGAGTTATCAGTTTCTGCTCAAAAACCTTGTCCAGGATAAGTTTGTAGTTTCCACAAAGAATATCCTGAAGTGTCGTTTTATTTTTCCTAATTATATCTTTGGAAGACATGCTGTGATAGATCTCTAATACTCAGGTAAAAAAAAAAAAAAAACGTCGAGTAGCTGATTTCTACGTTTCTCCTTTTCTCTCGAGTTTCCTTCTTAAAGACCGAGCACACAATAAAAACAGGAAGTTGGAATTTAGCGGACCAAGGAGCTGATAAACGTGGCACTCTCAATGGATTCTCTAAATAAAGTGTGGTATTTGCTGCCCCCTAGTGGTAAAAAAGAAACGACGCAATAATAGCAGCGATGTTGCTTTGTTGTTGCTTGTGACATAAACTATGTTGTCTGATTTTTAGCAGGAATTTGAAGCTATAAAAAACACCTGAAAGTAAATCTTTGTTAAATGTAGCTGATACCATCGTCGATAGAGCTTGTTTTTCCTCACCCTGTTAAATAATAATTATAGCACTTTTTCAGCAAGATGAAAATAGGTTGTTCAGTTGTTTTTTTTATTGGGAGCAGAAGCAATATGGATATTTCATCAAAAACTTTTATGATACTCAGAGGTGTCAAGTAACGAAGTACAAATGCTTTGTAACTATACTTAAGTACACTTTCTAGGTATCTATACTTTCCTCCATTACTTATTTTTTCTTCCTACTTCTGACTTCTACTCATTACATTTTTTCACAAGTATCTGTACTTTCTATTCCTTACATTTTAAAAACAAATGTTACACGTTACTCTTGGCTGCAGTTTAATGTTTATAAATATTTATTTTACATCATGTGCGAGATCCAATGCAGATCATTGCCGCCATCCACATCTAGTGAAAAACTAGAGTAAGTGGATGAGTCATATAACGCAAACACTCATTGGTTAGCTAAAGGAAATCATCAGAAGCAAGCAGGTGTTCTTAAAACTGCAAACGTGAATTGTCTATGCCATGCTACAATGTTAGATTGAGAACAAGATGTTGAAATGTCTGAAAGGTCAGACACAGGATAGAGCGTATCAGGAGATGGAGATGGAGACCAACAAGACCTCCCTCATCCTTGGCCCTATTTGAAAGAATTTCTCGAAATAGTTGAAAAAATGAGCTTTCAATTCATATAGTGGCATCAGGCTGTTTTTTTTAAAGGTTACTTTATACTTTAAGTAGTTTTTGGAGCACATACTTTTTCACTTTTACTTGAGTAAAGAGGTCAAGTTGATACTTGAGTGTTTTTAAACTGTAGTATGTATACTTCTACTTAAGTAACAAATGTGTGGACATCTGACACCACTGATTA
>NW_015152999.1:21350-22275 GCF_000732505.1 Cyprinodon variegatus | reverse complement strand
ATTTTTAACATTACAATTTACAATTTATATTTTTCCAAGCACACAACAGTTTAAAGCAAAGTTTAGTTTGAAAAGAATGTGCAGGAAGGATTGAAAAGCATGTTAAGGCGGTAATGTAGGTTTGAGTTCATTATCTGACGCATGCAGATACACACCAGGAACCTGGAAACTTACTGAATTATAAAAAAACATTTAAAAAACAAACAAGTTTCATTGATATATATACAAAAATGAATATTAGGAACTATATTTATTAAACATTATACTGGGAAAGCAAAAATTGTTTCTGGGCAAATGAAATGTGAACGCCACTTATAAGAATATAAGAGATTGTTTTTTTTTAATCGACGCACAGTTTAACAAATAAAGAATCATGCAATCTATCTCACAGTTACAGACATCCCAAGTCTCCTGGAAGTTCCAGAAGTCTCCCTGATATCGATAGTTTTTCACGGATGCCTGCGACTCGGATAAGTTATCCCGGAATTTTGACTATGTGAGGTGGTGTTTTTTAATGCCAGTGAGAGCGGACAGGCAATAATTCATGCATCATGTGCAGATTAGAACTACTGTGATTGTGCAGGAACAACAATAGAGAGCAGGGTGTGAGGAGGAGGAGGTTGCTGGTAAATCCTATGCAGCCTGTCTGTCCAAAGCGATGCTCTGATCAACCAGCATTCCAGGCGACTGGTTGATCAGAGAGCTGATTGGATCAGTCTGATAAGTTTCTCTGGTTACTCTCTGGCAGTCACCTAGTTACCACTCAAAGCTGTGCATCCTGGGAAATGGCAGATGGTTGAATCCTCGAGTAAAAAAATAAAATATAGGACTATTTTACAGCAGAGTATACTAAAGTAAATCCACGTCTAGCGAAGGGGAGGAACAGTGGCGGAACTAGACCAAATGTACCAGGGGGCCAGGAGGG
>NW_015152999.1:17236-18345 GCF_000732505.1 Cyprinodon variegatus | reverse complement strand
AGATTAATTTTTTAATTTGCCTACTGTATTAATCACTTACATCTACACAATGTTAACCTACTGATAATTTCTACACTGCTTTATTTTTTTTTTCTTAAGCAGGATCTTTCTTGATTATTTAATTCCACAGTATATTCCTACAGTATAAATGTACGTGATTTAAATTCAACACAAAAATAAGCAATCATATAATCTGTTGAATATTATATGAATCAGCAGGTTTCCTGAGCAATTATTTGGGCCTTTAAGAGAGGAAATTGTCAGTGTTGTGACGAACCCGTCTCATCACTGACAGCCGCCTATCTTATTCTGTGTGCTCACACACATATTCCTGCTTATCTATACTTGTGAGGTCCGGCAGACTCCCACAAAAGTCAGAAAGTCACATTGCTGCAGCAAAAGGGAACACATAAAACTTCTGTCTAGTTGCCTACTGTAGTGTAACAGCTGCACACTTAATATTTTAGCTAGGTTGACTGGGTTTGTGTTTTGAGGTGACTTACAATCTCCAGTTTATTGGTGCCATTGTTGGGTCCAACCATAGACAGACATAGAGGAGCTGATCCCGCATTGACATTTGTGGCACAGAAACTGCGGGCGCCATCCTGGGGAGGTCAAACTGCTACCCTACCCAGCTAGTTTAAGCAGAACAAAAGAAGGGAGCCTCAACTCAGTGCAGCATATTTTTGTTATATATATTATGTAATAGAATATTAAATCACTTTATTGTCCCACAGTGGGTAAATTGTGTTACAGCATCATCAAAACATTACAACAAAAGTGGTCACCAAATGTGGGCCTTTAAACGTGTATGAACATAATAGAATAAGTGACAGAGAAAATATCTCAGAGAAAAATACCTCTGAACATCTAGCTTTGGAGACAGAGTGTCTACAAAATGAAATTTCATTTATACAGCTCTGTCTGACAGTGAATGAGCAGCAGCTTAGCAGTGACAAAGAACATTTCCATTCATAAAGTGCAGCAGTGATCAAATGTACACAATGTGGGAGAGACATGGTGCAAAGGCATTGATGTGACAGTTTCAGAGCAGTGCAAAAATAAAAACGTAGATATGGTGCAAAATGCAAAGAGAGAGAGAGAGAGAG
>NW_015152999.1:8425-11166 GCF_000732505.1 Cyprinodon variegatus | reverse complement strand
CATCAATGTACACGCAAACTTTGTTATTATCACAAATGTAAAGTAGAGCAATAATAACTTACCTCAAACTGTTGTCGGGACTACCTCTTGCTCCGTCTCTGATCCTATGACGTCTGGACTCGGAGCAGAATCAGTCCTGCTGTGACACAACAGTGCACATGCGCCGTGCTGCCGCTTCAAAATGCTATATTTTTTGAGTAACGTTTATCCAGTATTTGTTTATCATCATACAACTGGTAAATATTTAAATAGTTTAAGAAAATCTAAGTAAAATTTACTCTTCTTCCAAAATTCATGTATTACCTTAAAAAAAGGTTTAATTTTACTTCAGAAACTCTAGTTCTTACAGAAGCATAAAAAATCTAATTAGAAATTATGACAAATACTCTAATAGAGTTTACTACACCAAAAAGTCATTTTTATCAGTGTATGATAATAATACGCCTAACTGTGCTCTCAAGTGAACAGCCAAATCTTGCCAAGCTTTAGCATAGATGCTCTGTCTTTGGGTTGACCTCGCTTTGTGTGTGTGTGTTGGTGGATTTGAAATTCATCCATCCATCTTCTCCCACTTAATCTGTAGGGTCATGGCCCCACCATGACCCTAAAGCTTAAGTGGGAGAAGATAGATCGATGAATTTCAAATCCAACAACACCTCCCAGTGAACCTCAGTATTAACTACGTCTTCAAAAAATCTGAGCAAGTCTTTTTTCCTCTTATTCGAGCCTTTTTTGTGGTTGCCATGAATCTGATGACAAACTTTACACAGGTAAAAAGGGTTCTGTGAAAAAATCAAATATGCTTGTAAATCACTACGACAATATGCTAGAAGAGTTTAAAAATGAACATTATCAGAAGAAGTGTTCTCTACAGGAACATGATTAAGTAAATGAAAGCAAGGACACATTTTTTTAAACTTTAGATTGAAAATATATAACAGACCAAAAAGCAGTTATACAAAAACAAACCAATGGTAAAAAGCAAGAATTGGAAAGCTTAGTTTAAAAAAAGATAATTCAAAGTTAATTAGTTTCCAGTATCCAAATACATGCAATCAGTCCAAGAATGGAAANCTGCTCTATGTTATCACAACCACAACAATAAACACTTGGACTGTAAAACCCATTAGTAGTACTGTAGTCATCTCCATTAGAATCCATGACATCACTGTCTCTAGATCCAGTTTTATAGAACTTCTGACCAGTTTTCATTCTATCTGATCCTCTGATGGATCACCTTTATGAACTGGATCAGCTCGGTTTGGGATCAGAAGTTCTGGGATCACAGGTTCTACAACCATCTCCTGACATGACCCATCTGCTCTGTTCTACAGAGGTTCTGTCCAGAACTCCTGCGTTCAGGATCCATGAGCATCTCTCAGCAGTTAGCTTCTATCATCTGAACTAAGCAGGCATCAAACAGTTCTCTGGTTCATTACTGCGATCACCACTGACCACCATGCCGCCATGTTAGACCGCCCACAGAGCAGATTGCCTTTACAAACTTCTAAACTTCTGGATTCCTCCTTTAGCTCCACATCTGTTCCACTGAAGGCACCAATATTCTATTACTGCTTTGATCCATTATTTCTATGGTATTTAAGACTCTGCTAACTAAAAGAAACAGAGGAATCCAGGTTAACAGGAGCATCCTCAGTGCACTGTCTGCCTCATCACTGACTACACTGATGAGTCAGGTACAGAGCTCCCTCTGCTGGTCAAACCTATATTATACTGAATTATAACAAAATAGACCAAAAATATTCTATTTTCTAATTTCTATAATCCTTGTATTAATTTACATTATCATGTCATACAATATTCTTACCATCTGAGACACTAAATTTGTGGATTTTATTATCTGTAAGCAGCCAGTTTTCCAAACGATGTAAAAAAAATGTAACAATCAAAAAACCTTTTAATTCACATGATTGTAGAAATAAAGACTTTCAGAATATTGAAGAAACTGCAAATAGTCTCCAGCATCTGTGCTCATTAACATCTGAAGGACACAAGCAGATTAGAAACAGAGCAAATTATTCTTGGTCAGAAAAGCTGAGCAACCAGTAGGGTTGGTCACAGAGAATCGATAATCGATCAGAACCGGTTCAAAGCTTTTAATCCTCCTGGAATTTTTCAAACTTTTATTTTCTGATTCTTAGTGTCGATGCCCAGTCTTTTAACCTGCAATAGAAGCTTCCTAATACCAGCGAAGAAGAATCCACAGCAGTGTGTGCAGCCATCTGTTTGAAAGTGTGGCTTATAGTTGATATAATCTCATCACCAGTGTCCAAGGTAGTGACTGATCATTTCTTTATTTAATCAAAGGACAGCGCACAGCCGACATCATTAAACACCACCGGAGTCAAAATGAGAGTCTTCTCTTTGACCTGCTGCACCGGTGTTGTGCTAAAGTAGGTTCACTGAGGTACTTGTTCCTCCTTCCTGCTTCTGCAGGGAGAGCAGAGCCTTTTATACTTTCTTCTTCTTACTTGATGTCTAAACAGATACCTGCCTTGTTTCCTGCTCGTTCTGGATGGAATAAAAAGCACTTTCACCTAAATCTCCCAGAATTATAAATAATTGTAAGAATAACTTCATTAAGTGTTTATTTTAATTCCGTAAAAATTCAAAAAATATCCACTGGACTTGGTTTTCAATATTTGAAGACGTTTCGCCACCTCTCCAGGAAGCTTTCTCAATTCAAATGTCTGGATCCGCAGTGAGTTTGAGTCTTATAT
>NW_015152999.1:4078-5051 GCF_000732505.1 Cyprinodon variegatus | reverse complement strand
ATTGATCATAATCAATAACAGCGGGGCATTGTGTGACATTATAGCCTTCTTATCGGTGCATATTTTGCTGACAGACAAGCAGCACTTAGGAGATTTCAGGCAGTGTACCGGATTCAAATCGAGGCATAGAAAGATGCGCTTTTGTGTTGTAGCTAAGAAGATGAGGTAAAGAAACATACCAAACACCGCGGGCAAACTAATGAGTAAGGAGGTCTTATTAGAAATATGCTAAGCAGTAGTCATGACCAGCCAGCTTTTCTGATGTCACCAACCTGACGTTATGTGGCGATTTACTCATTATGGAATATTTTTCTTACAAATATGATGCATTACTTTTAATCTTTGGATCCTTATGGAAAAATGGAGTATAAACAATTGAAGATTGGATTTATAAAACAGCTTCTGGATGCCTTCATAGGTATGTTGTACTTGCTGCTTTGTCATGTTTATATTTTCCCATGCTGCTATATCTATGTTATTTCTGCTTTGGTGCTTGCTGTGTTCATAAAGTGAACCTGGTGGTTGAATTGTGGAGAATCTAAGCTTTCCAATGATGTTTAACATGTGCATATTGGTACACATTTTACTGGTAGAATTTCCATGCACTGAGTTATTACCTCTCTTAAAAGGCATTGGATTTTAAGAGGTTAAAGCTTTTATCGTCTTCTTTTTAAACATAATTTTTCATTAGAATCGTTCCAACATGTTTATGGTTCTGGTTCTACTCCAGAGGAACCAAACACCATTCTAGATGTAAAGATATAGATAAGAAATGAGAAATAAAGCCATCTTATCTCATCTTAGCATCTGAATCTTTCCCAAATCGAACTGAAACATCATTACTCAACATAATTTCACTAATTCTGCTCAACTTTTTCCATCACAACAAAACGTTTTAGAGTTTGAACAAAAAGAAAATAAAGTTCAATATTTGATGATGTTTGAATAATGCTTGAATAAAGAGAAAACTCAC
>NW_015152999.1:0-1187 GCF_000732505.1 Cyprinodon variegatus | reverse complement strand
GCAGCTCCAGAAGAGGCAGAGAAACAAAAAGGTTCCTCAGCATTTTACAGCCTTAATGAAGGAAAATAGAGGAAATGATTTAACCTGCCAGAGAAACATCTCATTGGAGCAGCTAGTTTTAACATTTAACCCTTTAAGCCCCAGAATACCGCCACCACTATGAGCCTCTGGGGGCGGAGCTTTGTCTATCCTTTAACAACTTAAACATAAGGTAAAAACTAAAACTTCTATTCTTTTCTCTAAATCCTTCAAACGTCTGCAGGTTACGATTCTCAGTCATCCAGGTCAGAGTCATTCCAGAAAAGATAAAAAATAATCCACTGGACTTTGTTTCCAAGTTTGAAGACGCTTTGCTTCCCATCCAGGAAACTTTTTCAATACAAAATGTCAGAAATAATGTTGAGTTCCAGGTTTTATAGAGTGGACCAAAAACAAAGCTTTGGTTTGGTTTAGAAAGCATACAAATTGAACCTGATGAACGGGTCCACCCCTTAGGAATGGGGGTCGTTTGGGTTCTTTGTTAGCCTGCAATGCCCCATACCTGTCTATATCTTTGAAAGGGGGGGGTCGTTAGAGGGAATTGCTGGCCTGGCTGAACAGGCAAGGTCTTCAGTTCCCCTTTAAGGGGGTGGGGGTTGCGATTATAGCGGGAGGGAATCAACTGTATCGCAGAATTGTTGGTTTTTGAAAGCTGAAATCCACACCCTCTGTTTAAGGTTGGTTTTTCACATCACCATTTGTTTTTTATTACATTGTTCTGGTTTTACAGCACTATAAACGAATGACACGTCTTTCTCTGACGTGTCCTGGTGATGTACTCTCTGTGCGTATCAGATAAAATAACATATCTAACTAGAACAGCTTTGCACACAGAGCGCTTTATGCATCAGCAGATTCAGCAGGTTTGTTGATTTGTTCGGCGCTGAGGAGATTTTAGAAATCAGCTGCAGTCCTGATGGCACAGAATGGAAAATGATCCATCCAGGAGAATTTGGAGGAAATTCTGAGGGGCAGTGCTGCCAAATAGAGGAATTTATCAGATTTTAAAGGATGAAGAGCAGCTCAGACTGAACCCCGTTTATGAGGAAGTCATTCACTAACTTCTTAATTCCAGCATCATCAACCTTATCTGTCGATTGCAGTCAGAGTATAACAAGATTGATTAAATAACAAGATTGTTTTATGGT
>NW_015152998.1:20183-22344 GCF_000732505.1 Cyprinodon variegatus | reverse complement strand
ATTCTATCTCTATTCTCCCAGTCTGTAGAATGTGTTAGTTCAATCTCTAACGTTCTGCTCTCTCTGCTTTTTCTCATAGTAGCTTCATCTGGTCTGTTCCTGTTTGGCTGTGACTCCATCCTGGAGAGAAACATCAGCTGTGCTGCTGCCATCAACACCTTTGTTTCTAGATGTTGGAGATCAGCCTGTATTCCAGTGTAGTCCTGTTTCTCTGACTGTGACCAGCTGGATGTGCACTCTTCATCCTCTGACATGGGAGCTAAGTTCCTGAATGTTATGGGCGCCACCATTTTTGTTTGCATAATTCCCACCTTAAGAGCTGTAGTATTGTGGTATCTCCTATGGTATCTACTCATCTTCAAGGCCCGTCTGTGGCTGCTCCTCGTCTTTAAAATCCCTCCGTGAACATCCCTTGCCATCTGGGCTGCCTCTTGGTGAGTCAATAATGGCGCTTCTCCATGGGTGTAAAGCTGCACTGCCTCTTCGTGGGTCTCATACCTCTTCCTAGGTTCCTGCTGCCAAGACGTCAGGAACCGCAGGACGGCGGCCCCAAAAATTACATTTTGATTTTGATTTTAGACTTAAAAAGCATCTACCCTTGGTGTCAAGCTGGTCTCTTCTTGGTACAATTTTTGACAACCAGCATAAGTTCCACGTTTTTACTGCAGCTGTTGTGAAACAAGCTAAACAAAGAATTAACCTTCTGAGAAAACTAAAGTCTTTTTCAGTCAGTCCATTTATCATGGGTTGGTTTTATCAGGCTTTCATTGAGATTCTGCTGTGTTTTTAATTTATCTGTTGGTATATTTGCCTAACATTGAAAGCTTAAAACATTCTGAATCATGTTGTTAAAATTTGTTCTAAAATCATAGGCGTGACCCAGAGTGACTTGCCTTCTTTTGTAATGAAAGAAATGCAAAAAAAAAGCTGAAGTGACCATAAGAAAATGTTCTAAAAAAAATAAATTCTGTTTGTTGCCTTCAGGAGGCCTTTATGTAATGCATCACTGTGCAATAAACTGCTATGCAAATTCTTTCATACCAAAGGCCATTAGACTTTTAAATTCTTAAATGTTTATCTTTTCTTTTAGAGATAACTTATAAGTTTACCATCTCTCTGTGGTTTTTATTATTACTGATGTTAGTCCTTTAGGTCCCAGTCACGTTTGTTTTCTTTTTTTAATCATTTTTCATCCTTTTTTTTAAATGTTATTACTTTTTTTTGTTTTTTGTTTTGTCTCGTATACTGCCCATGGTGAGTCTAACTCAAAGGTTGTTGCTGCTGTGACAGCGGCCTCCAGAAACTCTTCTTCGACTTTGGCCTCCATAGGCTCTGCCTCACAGCTGCCCACCTTTGGTTGTTTGTTTTGGACTCTTTTGTTTTTGTTCTTTAGTTACTCAGACTTTCTTCTTGAGGTTGCAGATCTCAGATGTGTAGCCTTTCACAGCATCTTCCAATCTTGTAAATGCCAAGTTGAGTGGAGGTTTGCAGAGGACCCAAATACAGGGACAAAGGCTGAGACGGTTTCTTGCTAATTTAATCATTAGAGTGGTGGCAGCAGAAGCGTAAATTCAGAAATATCTAACCAGGAAACACCAGGGAATAAAGAGAATCCAGCAAAGAGTTACTGCAGAGGAGGATTATATATGCCAAACAGATCAATTAATCAATTAACTGGGAGCAGGTGTGGAAAGACGAGCAAGGAAGCTCCCTTCTAGATCCATTAGCCTGGATCTAGAGCCTCTTGTCCAGTTTATTCTCCAGTTACTCATGTTTGTTCTCTTTCCAGATCTCCCGATCTCCCTCCCTATCACCACAGCTTGCAGGATCATTATTTTTGCATTACTTTCTGTATCATAAAGTTTATTTTACTGATTAACTCCTGAGAGTCTAACATGTGGATAAGAAAATTTGATAAAAACCTGCATTATTATAGTATCTATATAGGCTATGATTCTTTATATGTTGACATGTATCTTCCCATTATTTTCTCTTAACCTAAGATAACCTTATCTAATGAAACCCCATTTTTTGGATCTGAGTTTGCATTACTTTGTTGAGCGTTCATCTTATAAAGATTGAAATATATTGGGACATTATGATGGTGAAGTGGGCCTTTCTTTAGAGAAATACAGTTATATTTAAAAAAAAAAAAAAAAAA
>NW_015152998.1:15768-17682 GCF_000732505.1 Cyprinodon variegatus | reverse complement strand
GATGCTTTTTCACTGATGTTTTCTCGAGAAAACAAGTTAATTTTCTTATTATCTAAAAAAAAGCTGTTTTTTCATGATAACGAGATGATTAGTTTGTTCTAAAACTGATTACATCCCTCAATACCACAAAAGCGGGAGATAATTTCTAAGTCTAAAGCAAGGCAGCCAATGTGTAATTCTGTAAATAATCCTGTGTTTAACTTTTAGGTAACAAGACGACGTTGTTGGTTTGATGATTTTCTTCCACCTTTAATTCGTGAGCAATCAGACCTATAACTCCTGCGCCGTAGCATCAGTGTTCTGTCACTGGGGGTTTTCTGAACAGCCCGTGTCAAACACTTATTTCTGTATGTTTGCTTCTGTCTCCTTGAACCCCAGTGGGCCTCAGCAGATGGCCGCTCCCACTGAGCCTGGTTCTGCTGGAGAATTCATCCTGTTAAAAGAGAGGTTTTCCTCTCCACTGTCGCTACAAGCATTCTTGGTGTGAGGCATTGCCTTCGAGTCAATGATTCGATGCAATCAGCTGGTTTTCCTTAGATGGAAAACTTTGAATCAATTTGACTGGATGATCTGGTTGAATTGTAAAGTGCCTTGAGATGACATGTGTTGTAAATTGGCGCTATAGAAATAAACTGAATTGAATTAACCTCCAAAATTAGTCCAGATTAAAGATTTTCATTAAAAAAACAGTCAGAATTGTTTCTGGTGTATTCCATGCGACCTGACAATGAGTGAAAAGAAAAAGGAAACTAAAAAGCTGATTTGCATACAGGTGGTACAGCGACTTCACAAGTATTGGCCCCCAGGCATGGATGGACTGGGAGTCCAGGGCTGTTAGCCAGCCTCATTCATTACTCATAAAGGTTAATCATCTCGTTATCTCAAGAAATCAATGACTGTTTTCTTTTGAAAATAAAAAAAAATATCTTGTTATCTCAAGAAAACTAATTAATGGTTCAACCGCGATAACAAGATAGTTATGTCATTATCTCTGGAAGACAAAGAATAAAAAAGGTGGAGTACGGCCGCTCTGGGCTTCCGTATATAACAGCATTTTGATTTATACAGTTCTAAAAGCTAACTGCACCATTTTTGTCATAATTTTTAGACTGTAATGAAACAAAAATCTACTAGAAAAAGACAAATCAGTATAACAGTTGCCTTTTTTTCCAATCCCCACTAAAGCATTTATATGTTTAATCTAAGGGTCATAAAGTTAGGCTAGTTTGTTAGCTCACCTGTTAGCATTGCGTGTAGCTAGAGGCTAACTGGGTTTTGCATTTTGGCTCCACTGGGATTCCCTAGATTTGTCGACTACTTTCCTACTGACTGAAACATGCATGTTAGCGCCTGTCGGTGTGAAAATGTGTTTTTTTTTTTTTTTTTTTTTTTGTGCCCGAAAAACTAAGGAGGAGTTGGCATAAATTGTTTGATTAAAACTATTAACTCAAACTCTTTGATGCATAATTTTTTTAAAATATGTTTTAAACAGAAAATCAATTTTCACATTTCTTAGCTTATATAAATGCTGTGACTTACATCGCAGGCGTTCTTGTTTTGTGCATTAGGGACACCTGCACAGACCATCTTATCGCTGTACTTTTCTGTCGTTATATCTGGAAATATGCGGCTACATTTTTCCTGAGGCAAGATGGAAACCTTCAGCTGCTGAAGAGAATTTGGATTCTTGTCTGAACCTGGTTGAACAAACAAAGAAAGTAATGACAACTTTATGCTAACAGTTTAAAAAACTTATATTTTTTATCCATACTTGTAAACAGTTGATATTATATCAACGTCAAAAATAAAGCCACCTGTACCTTTTTCCCCCCAGCCAGCGATCCACCACTCAGAGGATGCATCGAAGGTTTCATCCTCCTCTGGCAGCTTCACTGGGGAAGCATGTTTCATCGT
>NW_015152998.1:11035-12021 GCF_000732505.1 Cyprinodon variegatus | reverse complement strand
ATCTGGTTGAACTGTAAAGTGCCTTGAGATGACATGTGTTGTGAATTTGGCGCTATATAAATAAACTGAATTGAAATTGAAATTAAAGAGAAAAGTTAGAGAAATTCGGCTGTAACCACAAGGATAGATTGCCTCTTGTGGAAGCTTTCTGCTCTCTGGGATACCAAGACAAGAGGAAACATTCACTAAGCTGCTGTTGGGATAATACAGTTGGAGCCAAACCCTCTTCTTTAAAATAATGTTTTATCCGAATGTCTATTTCCCCATCCAAAACTAAGAGACCAGAGAAATAAAAAAAAAGATAAGTCGACACACAACGTGCAGCTAGAGCTATGACTTATCACACAAGACAAGTGACTGCGTTTAAGACAACAAAGCCCCCAGAATGAGCTGGAGGACGCTACTAAGGAGGAGGATGTCTGGTTCACTCCTAGACCTGTTAACCTTTCAGCCACACTTCAAAAAATAGAGAAATAGATGAAAATACATAGAATCACCATCGTTATTCACCGTAATACAACACAGTACAAAATAATCTTGAATGGTGTTATTGCATTACAAATAGCTAAGTTTGAAATTAAGTTATTTTCCACTTCAACCCAGCCCCGGAACACATCAACTTATAGTGGTGATACAAATTACCTTTATAATCTGCATTACTGCTCACAACAATCAATAATACACATTTTTATGGTGTTAAATTGCTGCCAAAAATCAGACGTGCATGTTAAGCAATCACAAATCCCAAACATGCATGTAATAACTGAAAGAGTGCATAGCAGATTTCGCGGGCATGTGGTTATTCAAGCGCACTTGAACGCTCTTTTGGCTACTAAATGCACGGTTGTGATTAATAATTGCACTATTGTGATTGCTTTATACGCTAGTCTGAGTTTTGGCAGCAATTTAACTTCATACATTTGATTTTTTTTTTTCATTTTTATTTAAAGACACAAGATCCACAAATCAATAAGTGGGTTTTATTC
>NW_015152998.1:6701-10365 GCF_000732505.1 Cyprinodon variegatus | reverse complement strand
TGGTTCCAGTCAGATAGCTGTTGTTGTAACCCGCGAATAAACACCCGAAGCAGAAGAAGTTTAGCTGCAGTTAGCCGTTAGCCTGTCTGTGTTCCTGGTCGGAACCATGGAGCGTTCAGCAAGCATTAATGCAGATCCTCCCCGGCAGCCTGGCAGTCACGGTGGGTCGCTTATCTGTGGTTTAAACTGAGATTCATTCCAATCATTAACGCTCCGTTCCTCTGCGGTGTCCAGGTTCCTGCGGTAGATGGAGAAACTGGGTCGGCTTCTGGTGAGTAAGAGCCGCTGCTTCAGCTAACCGAGGAGCTAGCTTCATGTTAGCATCTTTTACAGTTTGACTTTAAGATAAAAACATTAGTGAAACACCTGATGACAGCGAAACAATCTTCCCCACAGCGGTCTGATGATTTCCTACAGTCACTTCCCCCTTTACTTCTTAAAGAATAGAAACTAAAACTGTTGAACTTTTATTTTTTGCATTATAATGAACATTTCAGCTCTTCTTTCACGTTAAACCCCTCACACCACAGAGTAATGGCACTTTAACACAAACTGGGGCCATAGATGGTAAGGGGGAACAATTCCTGTTTTTCTCATGTTGTTTACAAACAAAATGCTGAACAGGTCCTCCAGGTCAGCTTGTTCAGGAGCTTCTTTCCCTGTAGTTACAGCATGATGCTGCCACTGCCGTGTTTCATCCTTGGGATGGGGTTTACAGGGCGTGCTGTTATTTTCCTTTCATATTGTAAAGTTTCATTGTGATCATCTACATATCCGCTGCAATAAACTGGTATCCTGGTTACTTCTTTTCTTTCCACTCCTCCATATTCATGCAGAGAGTGCGTTTAGTGTCATGGGAGAGAGGGAGTGTTTTGGTATAAATGTACAGTATGTGCTTAGGATGGTTAAATCAGAGCTTTTATATACTCTCCATCTCATCTGAGGACGTTAAATAAAATCGAATGCTTCCAGACTCAGTTTCCTAACTTCACATTCCTTTAGCTAACCAATAAGTATTTGTGTTCTCATCCAGTTACACTAGTTTTCACTTAAACCAAAGCCAAGAGTAACGTTTGTTTTAAAAATGTAAGGAATAGAAAGTACAGATACTTGTGTGAAAATGTAATGAGTAGAAGTCAGAATTAGGAGGAAAAATAAGTAATGGAGTAAAGTATAGATACCTAAAAAGTGTACCTAAGTACAGTTTCAAAATATTTGTACTTCGTTACTTGACAACTCTGGATCTGCAGTTGATCCATTCTCTCCCTTCGTGTTCAGACTAGGGACTGAGCGGAGCTTTAGGAGATGATCAAAGCTTTAAGTGTTGTTCTAGTATTTAACTCTACTTAAATTTAAACTAAACCAGAACCTTCTCCCAGCCTTTATAAGGGGTGATACCAAAATCTAAAATGAAAAGTAACCTAATTTTGCATTAGAGGCAGAATTAGCGACGAAGAGGGAATTTTGTGATCACCTCAGGCCCAAAGAAGGTTTGACTCTGAAGTAAGCAGCCTCCTTTTATTGAGGCTAAAATGGCTCATAAATCTATTCAGTTTTTTTCTATAAGTTCATATATTTGATCTGACACATTGAAGACCATTGCAAAAAGAAAACGTTGAAAAGGAACTTTATTATCAGTAAGCAGTAACAGGCAGAATGAGTAGAAGAAAACAGGCGCATCATTTCTGAAACTGTCATTCTATTGCCTGCAAAGGTTGCTAGGCAACCATCTGACTCCAGTTTAAGAGTAAAAAAAACCCACAAGCAGTTTCACTGTCACGACCGCTGATCTCTATTTATTAGCCCATTGGTAGTACGGGAAGTGAAGCCACCAGCCACCATATTGGTACTCCCTAGTTAGTCGCAATGTAAACAAAATTTGCGCTACAGCGTTGAACAACCATGATGTTCTCACTGTCATTTATGATAAAATAATAGGCCCATTACAATGCATAGTCATTATAAAGTCAACGGAGTCTATAAATCATGTAATATAACATATTATACAAATTAAAAGTACATGTTTGTTATTCACACATGACATACCCGTATTTTCACGACCATAAGGCGCACCGTACTAAAAGGCGCAGTCTCAGTTATGTGTGCCATTACTGTATTTAACACACACATAAGGCGCACCGGATTATAGGGCGCGGGTTTTATATACCGGTACATATCCTCTACTACGTTTAAATACCTCTACTGCGTATTTAAAAATAGAGCGGGAGCAACACTGAGTATGAATGTGCTTTATTCATGTATTTATTACAAAGTATTAATCAAACCCATCAAAGTCATCATCCTCTGTTTCTGAATTAAACAGCTGCGCTAAATCAGACATGCCAATTTCCCCTTCTTCGCTGTCAGAGTCACTTTCCGTGCCGGGCGGCTCCTCGGAAATGATGCTGGCTTTTGCGAAAGCTCGTACAACAGTGCCAGCAGACACGTTAGCGCAAACGGTGGCGTAACTTGCCCAGCGCTGCCTTACCACTTTTCGTGAAACTGTGGTCTCCGTCGGTCATCCATCACTCCCACGCCGCTCGCAGCCATTGTTGTTACGACAACAATGTTCTGCATAAAGCACATACCTGTTCTTTTATACACAATCCACGCCCACACTTACCCCTTTAACGTTCTCATGGTGGTCTCAACAACGTCTGCAGTAACAACACACATAGGGTGCACCGCACATTTTGAGGGGAAAAAAAGACGCTTATATGCGTGTTATAGTCGTGAAAATACGGTATATATGACATATGGGTCAGATGTTTGAGTCGGTTTTTTTCCGTTAATATAACATGCAATACATTTCACCACATGACTTTTTCAAATGAAAAATTACCAAACAATGAATAAAAAATTACTACATTGACATTTCGCAGAGAAATACTTTCTATTTGCTTTCTTTGAGTCCCAGATAGTCAGACTAATGTTACCCTACATTCTATAGGATCCATCAGCGTATAGATGGATTTATTGGTTGGTTTAACCGCTGACTGTGAAATTAACTGTCAAACTTCTCCCCACAGCCAGAAAACTGCTTGTTTTTACAGCTCACTCCGTGACAGTGGGGAGTACCAAGATGGCAGCCCGTTTTCTTGTGTTATCAGCTATCTAGTGGATATATAGAATCAGTGGTCGCTACCGGATCCATCCTGGAAGCACGATCTGTACCATCAGTTAATTTGTGCATGTGCACGCAGATATTTATCCAGGTTGCCATAAATAATGTAATTATGGTAATAAAACTACTTATTTCTGACCTTAACCCACTAAAGAATGCTAATACACATCTTTAAAAAATCTTTTATGATTTTCTTCAAGACAATGTGATGTTTTTTACATTTTCTCTGTTAAACAGCATGTCTGACGTCATCATCAGACATGCTCAGAGCAGCCCGGCAAAATATAATTAAAGCATGTTTATCTGCATTTTAGTTGTTTTGGTTACTCACTATATACCGTAAAGTTAAGACAAAAGGGAAAAATTAAACTTAAAAAGACTAGATTTATGTTAAATCCAAAGCTGAAAAAGTTAGTTCCTGGAAGTAGCGTAGGATCCCATTTCTGGCAAACGGCGAAGGACGAGCGCTAAAACAGAAAGGATTTAAATGCATTTATTATCTTTATTATTAACCTTAATACAATATGGTTTAGTACGCTT
>NW_015152998.1:0-2256 GCF_000732505.1 Cyprinodon variegatus | reverse complement strand
ATCCTACGTGCAGATCTTAGATAAGGCACTTTTTTTAAATATCTTTCCAGTATAAATGTTTTTCTTATCATCTGTGTTTTCAAAGAAATGTGATAAAATCATCTGTTTTTATGTGGAAACGCGGCGGACATAATATCATGATAAGTCTAGCGCCATCAGTCATCATCACTCTTGGATTTCTTTTTTGATATGCAGTTCTGAAAAGACACTTCTGTGAAAATGTTTGATGAAAGTTTATGAGAAGAGAGCGATTTGATCTGCATGCTGGCGTTAAACCATCAGAGTCCAGTAACGATAACGACTCGTGTTCCCTCAGTGGGCTGCTGATATCACTGTTAAAACAGAGACGGGGGCCCGTCATGGTGCCTGGAGGCCTGGACAACATGCCAGTGCTGATGTCCCATTATTTGCATTTTGAACGGTTGCACCAAAAGGAAGACTGCAGGAGAATTTGGTACCAAGTAAACTCATAGTAAAGGAAGAGAAGCTTTGCAGACCTCTGCAGCCTTCAGGGCTTCTCTCTAAAAACACTCCTTCCTGTAACCCCACGCTTGTCTAAGGTGTCCTGAACCACAGGGGCCCTTGCAGGGATTTATGTGGCTCTCAACTGCATTTTAATTTGAGCAGCATCACTGGCAGTGGAACAGATGCAGAAGGTATTTTTCAGGAAAGTGTTGTAAATATTTATAAGCCTCAAAATCTTATAAACCTGAAGCATTTCTCTGTCACCAACCAATGCAGGCGCTGCTTCATTTTTTATGCTTTTACAAGTTTAGTTCTGATGCGCGGCTGAGGCCTCTTTGCTGCTCTG
This sequence comes from Cyprinodon variegatus, assembly GCF_000732505.1. Classification (NCBI taxonomy): domain Eukaryota; kingdom Metazoa; phylum Chordata; class Actinopteri; order Cyprinodontiformes; family Cyprinodontidae; genus Cyprinodon; species Cyprinodon variegatus. The sequence goes on along the minus strand of NW_015152998.1, from coordinate 1,445 downwards.
GCTGCGTGGTCGAAAAGTAGGTCTGATGCCTGTAACAATGGCAGCTATATTTGCTGAGATCAGTGGGTGAAAAGTAGTTTTAATTAAGTCCACCTGAAAACTTCATCTGTGAAGTCAGTTCATCAACATCCTGCCTTCAAATATTATTTCTCAATTGGAGCCGCTCACACTGATCTGTCACCGAATCCTGTTCAACAGCAGCCTCTGGCCTGGGCGAATCTTTAGGGTTTTCTGTTTCTGTTGGCAGCGGCTGGAAGGNAAAGCAGCTGTAAAAGGCGGCCCCATCCAGGAAACACACAAAAGGCAGACGAGCTCCAAGCCAGCTCCCATATCAGAGGATGAACAAAGCATATCCAGCTAGCCAGAGTAAGAGAAACAGGACTACACTGAAAAACAGGCTGATCTCAAACATCTATAAACAAAGGTGTTGATGGCAGCACCACAGCTGATATTTCTCTCCAGGATGGAGTCAGAGCCAAACAGGAACAGACCAGATGAAGCTACTGTGAGAAAAATCAGAGAGCAGATCATTATAGATTGAATTAACAGATTCTGCAGAATGAGAGATTAGAGACAGAATGAAGCAGAATGATGAATAGGGTCCCTATGTCCTCCAGAAGCCTATAGCAGCATAACTATAGAGATAAGCCTCTCTAACTATAAGCTTTATTAAAAAGGAAAGTTTTAAGCCTAGCCTTAAAAGTGTCATGATGTTACAAAGTTCAGACCCAAATGCAGAAAACCGAACAGAGAGAGCAGGGAAAAGGTTTAAGGGGTTTCATAAAGAAGTTAAACAGAGGGAGAAGTGTTGCTCTGAACACTGCTCAACTGGAACTGTAAAGTGAGGGGAAGACACAGCAGTTAGTTCAAGCTCAGTGGGGAATATGACTCGTGAACTTGGAGAAGAGGATTTGGTTGCCGACTCACGTTTCCAGAGAAGTTGTTGAATCCTTGACTCCAGTCTGTGTGCCGTGGTTCCAGTGTTTGTCTGATTCAATGGAGGGCGGAACAGGGTTTACCCAGAATGCGGTTGATAGTAGGTGAACAGAGAAACTGACTGCCACTCAGATTTCCTGCGGTACTTGAACGGGTCGTATTGGAGAATAATCCCTTTCTCAGTGCGAAGCTCAAACGATCTCTTGGGGAAAGTGGATCCAAACGTCCTGTTTGAACCCCAGCAGTTCAGTTGGAAGCTCAGTTGATCCTTCCAGGGAGTGAAGAGCCGAGAAATCCAGTTTGCAAGAAGACAAAAACAAAGTTAAACTCAGGTTGACAAAAAACTCAGCTTGGCTAGAGTACCCTAAACTGGCAAGATCTCTGGCCTCGTAGTAGTGGCAGTCAGCGGCTTGAGAACACTCCGTTTAACGAGGAAACCATCAGCAGGTGAGTGAGGAGGCGGACCAGAACCAGGCGCCTCCTGGTGGATGAAGGGAGACAAACACAGA
>NW_015152997.1:19983-22379 GCF_000732505.1 Cyprinodon variegatus | reverse complement strand
TCCACCAATCAGCAACCAGAGTCCACTTTGACATCCCGCCCAGTTTGATGCTGCTGCTAAAAGATTTCCTGATGAGTCAAACTGATGCTAAAGTAGAACTTCCCATGATGCTCCACATTCCTCATTTTAGGGAAGAAAGGGCTTCTTGAAAGAGTTGTCATAAAATGCAAATTTATTCTCCTAATTTTACCACTTTATTCTCATAATGTTACGACATTATTCTCGAAATAGAAGAAAAAAAAAATCTCTAGCCTGGCCCTAATACTCCGTCGTACGAACTGGCCTGCATAAAATGACGAAAAAAACCCCACAGATTTTAGGCAGAATTTTTTAGAAATAGAAATTTTCTACATTTTGGGGCAACTTTCATGGCAATAAAAAGTACATTTATATACATGTTTAAGCCAGAATGATTTGACATTAAAATATGACTTCCATACGACTTTAAATAAACACATTCTCAGAAAATAAATGATTTTTTTATATTAAAAAATCTAAAGCTGACTAATAGATTCTCCATTATTAAACTGGTTCATAATTTTTTTAGCTTTGTGACACAATATTGGATCATGGAAAACACAGATTTACCAAGATTTATGGACAGAAAGTAAACCTGGACATGAAATTATGTTTTATTTTTAATACATCGTTTTTTCATAATGTTTTCTGTTGTTGGCATTCATATAAATATACGGGGTTATAACTTAGTTATTAGTATACCTTTGATTGCTTTTTGGTGTACGTCTATTTTTAATTTATAGCGCCCCCCGGGGAAAACAGCACCAGGCGCCACTGGTTCTGATGACGCTTTAAAAAAAGGATTTTTATCAAAAATATAATTATGTGCACAAATAAGGAATAGTTGCATTAACCACACATGTAGACATAGTTTTATGGGACCTCCAGGAACTTGGGGCCGTAGGCACCTGCCTTATTGGTAAATCCGCCCCTGCATCAGCGATCTGGTGTCAAACACAGAATCGTCTAAATTTCTGCTTTTTCTCATTTTTTTCCTGTTGTGTGGAGAAGGAAATGCTTCCCTGGGTGTAATAAAGATAGCTGGAAATCAGATATTAGCTAACATGGAGGTGTAATGAGTCGTACATCCACAGCAGGTGTGGCGTTCTTTATGATTTCTACTGCAGATAAACAAAGACAAGAGTTTTAGTTTCCCTGAAGCTGCAGTGTTAAAGCAGAGACCCTGAAACGGGTTCAAAGTGTCTCATACCTGCAGGAACGGCTGGACTGGAGAGGAACCGTAAAGAAAAGGGAGGAGCTGCTCAGCCTTTCTGATACGCTGGCAGCTGATCTCTGATTTATTATTCTAATTCTATCAGACAGCTAAGCCTTTTAGAGGAGCTCACGGCTTTGCATTATTTTTCATAATAACGAGCTAAATACAGACATTTATTCACCTCTAGATTAAAAAGACAATCATTAACTTCTTTTATCTGAGACGCTATCGGTCCAAACTCCAGATCTGATGGATTAATAATTTATTCGGCTCTTAATTAGTGGAAATATTTGTTTCCTTGTGTTTGAAACAGCAGTTGGACGAGTTAAATGACGTCTCTGTCAGCATTAGTGTGATGAGTGTCATCCAGGTCAGAGTCGTTTCAAATAAAGTTAAAAATCAATCCACTGGACTTTGTTTCCAAGTTTGAAGACAAGTCTCTTCCATCCAGGAAACATTTTCAATTCAAAATGTCAGAAATAGCGTTTAGTTCCAGGTTTTATAGCCTGGACACAAAAAATTGACTTGTTTTTGTTTAGAAAACCTGCAAATAGAAATGGACAAACGGGTCCCCCCCTTTGGAATGGGGGTCGTTAGGCTTCTTTGTTAGCCTGCAATGCCCCATACCTGTCTATGTCTCTGAAAGGGGGGTCGTTAAAGGGAATTGTTGGCCTGGATGAATAGGGGAGGTCTTCTGTTCTCCTGTAAAGGGGTTGGAGCTGCAATGATAGTGGGAAGGAATCAACTCTATCGCCGCATTGGAAGTTTTTGAAGCTGAAACCTTCCTTCCAAATGTTCACATTTTGGACAAAGAAGACAGGTGGTTTGAGAGGGGCGTGAAGGAAGCCATCTATGTTAAGAAAGAAAAAACAACCTTAAAAAGGTTGGCTTAAAAAGACATTGGATGTCTAAAACCATTCTTCTCTGTGGCATACTTCCGTCCTTTCTCCTGATATGTAGGTGAGATCCATCAGTGGCTGAAATTACCCACTGAGAGTCAGCATCTTTATTTGCAGGTGACTCTGACTGTGGAGCTGTCTCCTCAGCATCTGTCAAACACAAGATCACATAACCGCAAATAACTTTAGCCTGCAATATAAAGCATATTAAGACAACTTAAAAAAAAAATGCTTGCACACTGTTGCACTTTTATCCCCAGCTT
>NW_015152997.1:15378-17744 GCF_000732505.1 Cyprinodon variegatus | reverse complement strand
AGGTTTAAAAACGAGCAGGGCAGCCTAAAGCCCACTGCCAACATTAAGACAGAAAAAAGAAAGAAAATAACAAACCATCAGTTCAGGGGTTTGAGAAAATATGGGAATCAGGAAATTATCTATAAACCAAACTGAACGATTGTTCTTTACTTCAAAAAACACTTTAGATTTTAAAATGGAACCTGGAACTAAACGCTATTTCTGACATTTTAAATTGAAAAAGTCTTCAAACTTGGAAACAAAATCAACTGCTTCTTTCTAAAATTAAATAGATTTTTTTTTCTGGACTGATACCAAGTCATCCGTCGTCTCTGTCAAATTAGTTAACTAGTCTTTGATTTCTTCACCCTGTAGGATTTGGGTTTTGTCCAAAGCCCAACTACTTTAGCAACAAGCCTAAACACCATTTTTAGCTTTCAGCTTAGTTTCATTCATCTTAATTGTCACCTTTACTTAATTGGACATAACCCTGGTACTTTTCTGCCTGAAATTAGCAGAAAGCAAGCAGAATTTGATTCATACGTTGAAGCTATACTTACTTCTTAGCTATTGCATAATGTTCTACATGTGTGGTTAAAGTCCATCAATTGATTAGATAAATGCACGCCTCATAGGAACATGAGATTGGTTTTTATCAATGTCCCGTGATTCTGACGATAGGTAGTGGAAAATAGCTCTGACTCAGGCGGTCTGAGATCATCCCTGATCAGAGCACAAACCGACAAAAAAAAAAAAACACAAAAATAAGGTAAAAACAACAACAAAGTCAGCTAAAGGTACTAAAACTTCCCACAATTAAAAACATTATTCCCCAATCAAGAACTTTATCTCATTGGAAAGGTTTAAAACAGAAGTTTCTAAATGTGTTTTTGTTTCATTTACTTCTACAAAGTTTATCAAGTTATTTTAAAATAAAGAAATTAATTATGTACAGAAAAACAAGAGGAATATCGTAGTTAATAAACCATATTTGTAATGGAAACTTGTATCACCGGAACAAGCAGAAAAAAAAAGTTGAAGTCCAGGTCATAATTCAGATGATAATTAACTTGTATTGACTGATGCCCTGTTGCTCCACCTTAAAGTACCCCACCCTAAGAACAATATTTAAACATCTCATCAACTTCCTCAGTCCCATTCAGTGTGATTGAGTTCATTCTGCGATAGAAACATTTCATCGCTGGGATCTCTATAAAGACGCTGATTAGTTTTATTTTAGGGTAGCGTATCCATCCACTGCAGGCATCATGTGCACGGGGGCATGTTCTAAGGTCATCGCTGTCTGTCTCTATGTTCTGGCTCTTATTTCAATCATCTGCAACATCATCCTCTTCTTCCCCGACTTTAAAACTGAATTTGCCAGCAATGACAGGGAGGACATTCCCATGCTTACACCTGAAGTCAAATATATGGGAGGTGTTCTTGGAGGAGGAATCCTGGTGAGTAGACCTGCTATTTCCTCTGTTAAGGTGGAGACCTTCTGATTTTTTATTTATTTACGTTAAATCATTTTAAATAGAAAAAAAAAAAATAATAATTCAAAAGCGCTCATTTGAACACCTTTTTTTTTTGCCTTGTGTATGCGTGTTCATCGGGATGTAGGGTTAGCGACATTAGCAGCCGGCCATGGTTGGTTTACCATCGTTTCGCGTTCTCTTAAACAATAGCTAAAAAAGCGGGAACACTAAATCCTTAGCTCAACTAGAAGTGGGTGTGGTGCGTAAGCAACTCTAGTTCTTCAATACAGTTCCACGCAGCAATTTAACTCAATGCAATTCAGTTTATTTCCCAACACATGTCATCTAAAGGCACTTTACAGTTTACAACTAGACTACTGGCTAACGCTAGCACCCTTCAACGAATGACGATAATCTTGCGGAAGAACAATTTGGAGAGCGATCCCTTCTGCGTTTTTCTGGATCTAATAAAGAGTCCAAACGTAAAAAACCCAAACCTATTTCACACTCCGGATTTTCCGGCAGGGTTTAACCGAAGCGCGACACCGACACAAGGTTAAATGGAAAAAAGTCAGCTTTTGGGGGGATGAGCACAGAGCAGTTTAGTTAATTTAAGTTAATTTATGTTGTCTTCAGCCAGGTAGGCCTAAAGCCATCAGGTTAGTAAGTTTTTTGCTAAAAATTATATCTTTAGGTGACTCCCGTAATTTAGTTCTTCAATTTGAGTCAAAAATCTGACATCCTCTTTTTCGTAGACTCTTGAACACGTGTTAGCAGATTCATCTTCATCCCGCATTAACTTCATTCCCATCAATAAGGATTGGCGTACCAAAAACTGCATTGCTTCACCAGCACAAAAACATTATTCTGTCTATCTTAAACTGGTTGGCAGGATGCTCACGATAAAGC
>NW_015152997.1:8816-14265 GCF_000732505.1 Cyprinodon variegatus | reverse complement strand
GTTCCAACCATCTACGACAGACTTCTTAAAGAAACATCCAACATAAACATCCTGATTACAACAACTTTTTTCTTTTGTCTCTTGTATCCAAGGTGCTCATTCCTGCTATTCACATCCATCTGACAAGCGCAAAAAACTGCTGTGCCAACCGCTGTGGGGTGAGTGTGTTCCTTTTGCACCGATTAAAGTTTCAGGTTTCCTCATTTGGGGGGAACAGGAAGTCAACCTTTCTAGTCTGAGATTAGTCATTGATATCGTAAACATTTCATATTAATGAGTAAAGGTCGCCAGGTGGTTAATGTTTATCCTGAATTATCTAACTTCGTTCATTAATTTGACAATTTGATCTTTATGTCACTAAAACAGCCAAAATAGTGTAGTTGGCCCACTGGACCTGTGTAATCCATCCTGGGATGATTCAGGGGACAATCCTTTAAGGCAGGGGTGGGCAATTCCAGTTCCTACGCACCAGTTTCCTGCAACTTTTAGATCCATCCTTGGTACAACACAGTTGAATCAAATGGCTGAGTTACCTCCTCACGATGCACTCAGTTCCTCCAGGGTCCTACTTCATTCAGGTGTGTTGAACCAAAGGCACTATTGCAGGATAATGGCCCTGAGGAGCTGGAGCTGCCCACCCCTGCTTTAAGGGATGTCAAACTTTCCTTACCCAGACTGCAAACATCAAAGACGCTGGTTTCTTTGGGGTCGGACAGAATTGGTGGAAGGAAGCGGCATCTTTTAGCCGTTACAAAACCAAAAAACAAAATGTCTGTGAGTGATTTCAGAAAGCCACTTTGAGACATTTGTTGCGACTGATTTATGAGAGCTGATTTGACGGGTGGGCTGCGCAGTGGGGCATCGGGCGCCACTGCTGCCTTGCAGATTCAGGGTTGGAATCCCAGCCCCTCTGCATGGAGTTAGCATGTTCTCCCTGAGCATGCATGAGTTCTCTCCGGGTACTCCGGCTTTCTCCCACAGTCCAAAAACATGACTGTTAGGTTAATTGGCTTCTGTAAATTCTCCTTGGGTGTGAGTGTGTGAGAATGGTTGTTTGTCCTGTTTGTCTCTTTGTTGCCCTGCGATGGACTGGAGACCTGTCCAGGGTGGACACCGCCTCTTGCTGGACACAGCTGGAGAAAAGTACCAGCCCCCCTTACCACTCCGCTTGGGATAAGCGTGATGGAAAATGGATGGATGGATTTGACATGTCGACAAAGTTGTTCTTTTTTAGTGCAACCTCCAAGAACCATTGTTTGGAACTGTCCCTAAAAAGAAAACAACAAGAAATTGGCTTCCAGGGAACCTTATTTGGTGTAAGACGTGACGACAGGGTTTAAAAGTCACAGCTCACGATGTATGTTCTTATACTGTATGGCCCGACGCTCTGCTGTGATCTACCTGCTCACACTGCACGTCCAAAAAGCACATGTTGGACTCAGCGGCGAGAAATGGTGCTGGTTGGACTCGTCAATCTGGAAGAAGAAGAAGAACTCTCTTGTTTGCAGTGCAGTGTGGACACTCAGTTAATTCGGCTCGTAGCTCTGCTTGAACAGCAGGATTTGCTGAAGAACACCTCATGACTGATTTCAGACATGTTTGATTTTCTCTTGACCTCACGATTCCTGATCGGGAGGGGGTCGTTAGAGGCTGATCGCCCCTGTTACCCCCTGTATACTACACGACGCAGGACGCACTATAAGGGTATAACTTGTCCCGATCCAAAAAATCTGAGAAGTCTCCCCTGAAACGAGCAAAATCTCGTACAGTGTATGCCTGGCCTTATATAGCATTATTTAAAGTCGGGAGACTTGGCCAAAGAGCTTGGTGAGCTACATGGTAGCCACAGCTAAACTGGGGCTCACTGACAGAAGCCAGGCTGCCGTACGCTGGCGAAATCAGGCCTTCTGATCACCATCTGTAGGCAATGTGAATGAGTTGATCAGTCTAATCAGGTAGAGGTGTAGTCACCTGGTAATCTGACATCTGAACGTGGAAAGGTAAAACATTTGAAGGACCCAATCATCATTATCGTGCTGACTCTACTGTACGGGCCGTGAATTTACCACCTCTAGACGCCCGTTTGCCTGGTGTACCATGACTTCAGTTTGAGGACTAAAGAAACATCTTTTAACTTTGACGTATGTTCTCTGTGTAGATGTTCCTGTCCATTGGGTTTGCTGCCATCGGAGTCCTGGGGGCCATTTACAGTTTGAGTATTGCTGCCGTGGGTCTATCCAAAGGGCCCGTCTGCTTTTATGAGACTAAATGGCAAAGACCTTTCCAAAACAGGTAAGTAATTTTCCTTGGACATATTATTTTATTCTCATTACACAATTTGTGTACTTGTACTCAAGAATTTGAAGAGGTGTAACTTTTTTTTGTAATTGTGCCAGATTAAAAAAAAAACTACAATTACAAAACACCAAAGTTACAATCCACAAATAGTTCTGGAACATTTGGAGAGAAACTGAGAATGTAAGAAGTTTTTGATGCGTAACTTCTAGAACAGAATTTGTGTGCTTGTACTTGTGATTTTTTTTTTCATTCTACAAATACAAAACTAAGACTGTAACTTTCTCTACAACTTCAAATTCACACTTACAATGCACAAATAGTTTTGAAACAAGATAACCTTCATAATTCAGCCCTACGCAGCCATGCTAGCTTGCACTGGAATTGCGCTCACGCTAAATATAGACGCAAAAACTGAAAAAGAGATCAATCTCAGGTGTGATAAACTGCTTTGCTGGTGGTAAGTATTCACACATGCATGCACATACGTCAAAAACATCTTTATCACCAATGTTACACAAGCAGTTTGTTTCCCAACCAGTTAGAAGATCAGATTTTCACGCGCTAACAAATCGTAATTATTGATGTTGAAGATCAGGCCCTATATGTTTAATGTGATTGTTATTTTTTTCTTCAGTAATAAATGGAGCTCTTCTTTTTCTTCCTTTTAGTTCTGGAGGTTATCTGGATAACAAAAATGTATGGGATTTGTGCGAGCTACCAAAACATGTGGTCCAGTTCAATCTGGGGTTGTTCTGCACACTGCTGGCCGTTTCTTGCCTGGAGATTATCCTCTGCGGCATCCAGATGGTCAATGGACTATTCGGCTGTTGCTGTGGCACCTGCTCTGGCAAGGATGTAAGTCTAGGAGGATTAAAGCCAAATCTCTGTCAAACTAGAACTCCCGCAATAAAGCCTCATAATTAAGCATACGTTTTGCGAAATTGGTCAAGCATGAGAAACCTTCTTAGTCCTTGAGGTGGCCGATTAGAGTGGCTAACCACTGCGGACACCAAAGCACATCCCTTTGAACAGGAAGAAACCTCCAGCAGAACCAGGCTCAGTGTGAGCGGCCATCTGCTGAGGCCCACTGGGATTCAAGGAGACAGACGTTAGTCACAGTCAGAGAAACAGGACTACACTGGAAAACAGGCCAAGCTCCAAGGATGGAGTCACAGCCAAACAGGAACAGACCAGATGAAGCTACTATGAGAAAAAGCAGAGAGAGCAGAACGTTAGAGATTGAACTAATAGATTCTGCAGAGTGGGAGAATAGAGATAGAATGAAGCAGAATGATGAAAAAGGGGTCCCTATGTCCTCCAGCAGTCTAAGCCTATAGCAGCAGAACTATAGAGATAGATCAGGATAACCTGAGCCACTCTAACTAGAAGCTTTATCAAAAAGGAAAGTTTTAAGCCTAGCCTTAAAAGTAGACAAAAATTAATTAATTATATTTAAAAAAGTTTGCTTTAATCAGACAAAAGCCTTAAAAGTTATAAACCAAGGTTACTCAACATTCACCCTGAGGTTTTTAAATCAGTAAAAGAGATATTTCTCTAAAACTTTATATAAAAGAAGCTCCGTCTTTTATGAGCTATTATAGAATATATTCTGGTCATAATAAAACTTAACACTAGTTATGTTGCAACTTTAATCTGGTGGCATTAATACTTTAATCTTGTATTATTTAAACCTTATCTCGCAATGTTACGCCTTTAAATGTTATCATTCTGCTGATGTAAGGACTTTATTCCGCTGATGTCAAGGTTTTATTCTAATGACATTTAGGGCTTTAATCTGGTCATTTTACGACTGTAATCCTGCATTCTTATGATTTCATTCTCATAAACTAATCAATGTGATAATTTTTTAAATAATTTTATGACCTTATTTTCTTCATTTAAAACATACGTATCAGTGTGACCCTTATATTCTGTCATAGTCCACTTGGAGACAATGAGAACTTCTTTTTAAAAAGAGTGAATTTTGAAAACATTTGTTAAACTTCTTTCTACATAAACGCTCTATTGGATCAATAACTGATCTTCTGTGTTCTCCACAGTAAGGCGAAGTGGACGTACTTCACACCATGACTTCTTGACGAAGAGCCGAGAGCGACCTTTTATTCTCGCCATCATCACTTTAACCAATGTTTATCATTACAACAATCACAATAATCACAATTACAGGCTGCAGCTTTTCTGCTTGTGCATAAATAAAATATGAACTTGTCAAGAGGATTGACTGGGATTACCGCCGATTGTCTCTTTTTGCTTTTATTTTCTTTTAAAGATTGAATATAAATTCCATTCCTCATGCATTCTTGAGTCTGTGATGTTTGTTTTAAATGTTTTATAATAAAACTGTGAAAGTGTCACATTTATGTCTCTTTAATGTTAGAATGAAACCACATCTGTCCAGATGTGGTTTGGATTAATAACAACATAAAGGTAACTTTCTAGTTGGAGTAATTTGGATCAGGGGCGTATTTAGGAAATTTGGGGCCCAAGGCAAAAACAGGCAAGGGGCCCATTAAGAAGACAACACATAAAACAGACCCATTATACAGATTAGTGGGGAGTTACCATTAGACAAAACTAGGCAGGTGCCTCGGGCCCTAAGATCCTGGGGGCCCCATAAAATTCCTTTTACATGTATGCTTAATACATTTATTCCTTATTTGTGCACATTAATTATGTTTTTGATAAAAATCCTTTGTCTAAAATGCCATCAGAACGCTGATAATATTAAGTGTGTCTCAGCCCCCCCCCTTCAGTGTCCACCATATTGGATCAGTCCATTTGCTGCACATGTTCAGAAAGGTCCAAACAGACAGCAGCAAACCATTTGTAAACAAACCATGCAAAGAGCAGTGTTGCTAACTTAGCGCTTTAGTGGCTATATTTAGCCACTTTTCAGACCCCTCTTGTTATGGTTCTTATTTGTTGTGACTCTGAGTTTTCAGTTTTCTGTTATCAGTTGTTTAGTTTTTATTTTCCATGATATTCTAGCGTTCTTTAGTTACTCTCTGTTGCCCCCTGGTGATTGTTTTCTTTCCCCCTTGGATTCTCTCTTGCCAGTTCCACCCACACCTGCTCCCCATTCAGCTCGTTAGTCCATCCTTTTGTTTGGTTCTCCTTAAATACTCCACCT
>NW_015152997.1:5891-7337 GCF_000732505.1 Cyprinodon variegatus | reverse complement strand
TCTATCTTGTCTGCTGTCATGATTCATGCAGCTATTATTTCATCCAAATGAAAAATGAAAACTGTGGGAATTCTTTGGAATTTTCCCACTTACTGTTTTTTCTCTTATTATTTTATGGACTTAAACTAGTCCCGCAATTTTCAACTGATTTTAACAATTTTGATATTAAAACGCTCAGCTTCTTCTGAAGGGTTATGCTATAACTTTTGGTAAATATATTTGTTGTAGTTTTTGCGATATTCAGCGTTTTTTTTTTTGTTTTTTTTGTCCCATTGAAATGCATGTAGAATTCTAAGATTTCAGCAAAATTCAGCTAAAACTTCACCAACTCCACGAAACTTGAACTACTTCAGCGTACTCTAAGCTAGAAACACCGTTCAACTATTAAATCGTTCCTCAAAGTTTCAGCTATTCCGAGTTCACTCAGCGTTTTGATATCTTTTGCGGTTTTTTTAAAATTGGGATTTAAACTTTACACACATTTTTTCAGTTTTTCAACTTTATAATGGAAGTCTATGGGCGGAATTCTTTAACTGTCAGAGTTGCATGCTCTAGCTTTTGAGCTGTTTTGGTTTTTCTGAACAAATTCTTCTCACTCCCTCATTTTTCACTCAATTAATTTTACTCAAACGTAGGAATTTTTGTCAGGATTCAGGAAATGTCACCCTCATTGGTGTGGGGTCTACAGTTTTCCTGCAGTTTGGCCCAGACCCAAGGGCGTAGGTTTGATTTCAACTTTGGTAGAGACACCATTGGTCTGATGTCATTGGTCCTTTGCAGAAATATGCATGCTTGTTTTTTTATGCTTGACGTGAAAATCAGGGTGTATTTTGTCTAAAGAGAAAAGCAGCATTTCTTGCTTCATTTGTACAAATTTTATAAGCACTACACACATTAGAGGCTGTTTATCAATGTTTGAAGCATCATCGGCTCTGATGAATGACGAATTAGGACTTTTTTCACTTTGAAATGGTTTGCATTTGAAATTACTAGCGACTAAGAAAGTAAATATGTGCCTATTTAACAAAATATAGTCTAAATATGGCGGTTATATGTGGATTTATCCTGTTTTTTCTTTTGAAAATATACAATTGTACAGATTTTTGAAATATTCTCTGTATCATGAAACAAAGCATAATAATAGATTCAAATAACACCAACTAAATTTATTGTATTTACATGAGCACTGGAACTGAGCATTTAAAATATTAATTTCACTCTACAAGTCATCTAGGCTGTAGTTACTCTATTTAACCCATATCATGTATTTTATCTGAAACAATTCATCAGAATAAATGATTACTGAAATAACGACAAATTTAGTAATCGATTAATCGTTAACTGGAGTAAAGAGAATCTAAAACATGTCTTTAGCTCGCACAGCGACCCAGTTAGAGCAGGAATTATACCAAAATTAAATAAAAGACATCTAAATAAAAGTGTTTT
>NW_015152997.1:0-3843 GCF_000732505.1 Cyprinodon variegatus | reverse complement strand
ACAGCAAACCCTGAGCCAACCTGTCTGTCTAGTCTCCTGACTACGAGACCTGAACCTGATCCAGAAACTACCTGAAGAGTTTCTCTGTTGGAAATCTGTCTGTCTGATCTCAGAAGAACCCTGGAGAACAAAACCTGTCAAAGATCTGCTAGCCTGCTCCCAGAAGAATCTGGAAGGGAAACTCAAACCTGTTGATCTACAAGCTCTACCAAGCTCAGCCTCCACCAAGCCCTCAGCCTGCCGACAACCTCTGCACCCCAAATCCCAAACCACCCATGTTTTCGTGTCGTTGCCACTTCTCAACCGTTTGATATACAAACATGAAACTTGGTATAGAACATCTCCAGACCCTTCTAGCTCTCACATTGAGGGAATTTTTCCAATAACATTTATGGTTTAGCTGTTTATCTGAGCTGTTCAAGCATAAGAAAACGTTGATTTTGGGAAAAAGTCTCAGTCTGAAATCCCTCGTAACAAACCACATATTTAGATCATTGCTGTGGTCAAATAGTTTTTGGTAGAAATATGAAATTAGGCATTTTTGTTCATCAAATCCTGCTGATTCCTTTGGTCTAAACATTATTTCTGCATCGCTTATGGTTTATGATTTATTAGACATATTTCAACACAAACTTTTACGCATTTTTCAAAAACATTTAGAAGAAAAACCATTCCAAAGCTTATTCACCTATATTTAATGAATTAAACGGTGCAAAATTGACATCTGTACAGCTTATTATACCAGAATTATAGGCATTTGTTCGTCAGAACATCAACCAGTCGACTAAGGCCAGGATGGGAGACGGTGGCTGAACATCGCTGCCTCTTCCAAACTGCTAGAAGTACAAACATAAAACTTCACTGATCATCTTCACACGTCTCTCATGCTCAAAGTGAAGGAATGCTTTAGATATCATTTATAGTTTGGCCGTGCCGCTATATCTTTAAATTTTCAAACCAAAATCTTTCAAACTTCTCCTTTTTGCATCGTCAGCATGGCCACATCCTGTTTTGGTGCTGCTGTTCATCAACAACTGCTGATTGTCGTGATCTAAAAATGTTTCTGTATCTTTCACACTTGTTGATGTGTTAATCAAAGTTCATCACAGCGAACTAGATTTACTCTTTTTAGGAATACTTTCAGTTGAAGTTCTTCCAGGTAAACAGATGCTTTTGAATTTTTCTTGTGGTTCATCAAATTTCCCAAAATGTTCTGCTTTTAAGATGATTGTATTTCTGCCATTATTCTGCCAAATGATTCTACCCCCCAAAAAAATCTTCAGATGAATTAACTGTTATCTGCAGTTTGAAGTTTCTCACATTTTCATATATTCTTCAGTTTTGTTTTCTTTTTTCCCNAGAAATAATGCAGAAACACAATTAAAAGGAACAATGTGTTAAAAAATGTACATGTACTACTTTAATAAATACATGTTCTGCAGAAGTCAAATGAAAAAACATCAAACCTCTCATGGTTTAGGGTTACATTACATGATACTACCTTCCACTTTATGTCACAAAATACAGTCTGTGCTCTTTGTTCAGAGAGATGCAAGAGAAACAAACGAACAAAAAAGAAGTGATAACCTGGAGGAAACATCAGTCTGCAGCAGTGCAGTTTCTAAGTCATTTAGTGCACCACTAGATAGAGGTAACTTTTACACACTGTCCCTTTAATTTTGCCTTATTTTCTTAATTCAGCATCACCATCTCCATGTTCAGGAATATATATTTTATGTTGCTTACAGAGAAGAGCATCCAAACCTATTCTCTTTACACTCAAAATAACAATAAAAGAAAAAAGTTCCCTGAAAAATTGAAAGATAAGAATCTAATTTTTGCCCGTTTACTTTTCTTAGTCTATCTGTAGAAATCCGCAAGAGAGAGAGAAAAACTTAACTGTATAGTTGAGGATTTCGTGAATTTTTTAAAAGGCCCCACCCTCTCCACTTGAAAAAAATGTACATGACCAACCCTGTACGCCTCCTGAGAGGAAATGCGTGCACGAGCGTGCACGAGCCCATTTCTCCTCGTGCACGCTCTGTAAGTTGCTCTCTGCATCACTCATACAAGCTTACTTTCCTAAAGAAAGATTTGCAATTTTTCCACTATATCATTGTCACCGCTGGTAAGTGAAAATGGGAACGAGCACGTAGGACCGCCTTACGTAAACACCTGAATGATTGACAAGTAGGAAGACCACTTATTTTGATGATCCACCTGGAAAAACAACATACTCCGATACAAAATTAAAGATAAAATCTGAAGACAAGCGGCTAATTAGACCACGATTATAAGGATTTCTGTCTGTTTTCTTCTTTGCCTTTTTCACACATGTAATAAATGAGACACAAAGTTAATTTTAGATTCATGTACGGTTTAAGAAAAAAAGGCTGATTTTTAGTTTCTAGTCATTTGGCAAAGTAAGGGTATTTTGAGTCAACTTTTAGGAAGAGAACTTTTTTGGAAAATGTCAAAATGTCCCTTTAGCTTTCTCTTCTGTTTGTGCTGACAACCACTTCCTCTGTTTCAGCTTCTTCCTCTTATCATCGGCTCATCTGTTCTTACAGAGTCATTCTTTAAGCATGTGTGACTCAGTCCTCGGCTGCCTCTGATAAATGGACCAATTACCCGGCATCAGTAGATCAGTAGGAAGGGAATCCCACCCATCATAAATCAAAGCAGGACACAACATTAAAGAATCATTACAGCGAAGCGTGCATTAATAAACCTCAGCAACGCTGACCGCAGTAGAAATGTTGAAGCAATATAGAATTGCTAACAACAAAAACTTTATTATGAATATACTTTCATTTTTCCATTCATTCAGCCATCACAGAGGGGGATTTGGAAGGATAAATAAATTGGATCTTTTCCCCCTGGGTCTTTATAAACTAAAGTGTTAAAGCTACCCAAGATGAAAAAGATTAAGAATCGCTTATCTGTTGTTATCACCCCTTTTTACACCTGATCTCTATAATATTTATAATAAGCGCAACGTATGACGTTAAAAAAAATCACAGGATGCTTGAATTTCAAGTTGAAGGTTGAATTTCAGTGTAACTAAAAAAAACAAAAAAGCGAGGGGAAATATAGTTTATGCTTTTAGAATAGCTTAATTAATACCTTTTTCTGTTTTTCATTCGCTCCAGCAACTGAAAAAAAGCAATAATGGAACTGATAATAAATGTGTGTTTAGTAGTAGAGCTACATAATAAACTAATAAACTCCAGAAACCACAGCAAGAGTTCAGCACTAGGTGACTGATCTGCATGAATGATCACTTTTCCCTCCTCGCTGCCTGGCCACTGTGGGTCAATGACCCCCTAAGAGGTTTAGCCTCACTCGAAGTGACTAAAGGCCCATTTACACTCTGAACAGGGGCAGATTTAGGAAATTTGGGGCCCTAGGCAAAGACAGGCATGATAATAACACAGTCCTTCTTTTCCCTGTAGGCAAGCCATGATCTGCATATCTGTTCTCCAGATTATAATGAAATAATAGCTGGAAGTAAATATTTATCAGTTCTAGATTAGAAAGGACACCCAAATATTTCCACTTCAACATGAGAGAGAAACAAAAAAATCCCACCTTGCTAGTTATCTGTAGCAAATAGAAAAGAAATTAAAAAACTTAGTTATAAAATTTCCCATCTTCAATATTAACGGTTTAAAGCTCACTAGTTGTTCATCTCTCATTCAACAAATCAAATTTGAAGCTTAGTTTGCTGCTGATAGTGGGCTGCTGCTGATGTTAGCCGCTGCTGCAGAAAAGAAGCCGGAGTCGGTCACTTTCGGGAACTTTGAGAGCAGCTTTCTACTTTCCTCATTCTTCCTCCTCTTT
>NW_015152996.1:21277-22403 GCF_000732505.1 Cyprinodon variegatus | reverse complement strand
AACCTCTCTCAAAGAGAAACCCGGACTCCTTCAAGGTATTCTTCAGCTAACTCAAGGTCTCATAACTCATCTGTCCCTGCGCTAACTGAACTATCATCTCTGCAGACTCCAGTGAACCTGCCCCTAGGTCTGAACCAGTTCCAGTTGAAATATTCATGTGCTTGTGTAACAATAAACCTCGTTAAACTTTTCATCAGCTTCCGTTTGTGTTCTGCATATTGGGCTTACTCAGTAACCAATCATGACACAAACTGCAAGTTTAACATGCCTGTGCATGCGTGGAGTCTCTTTCTCATTGTTCACTGTCATCCTCCTCTCTGCCAAGGTGTGTCAGAGAGGAGGACGCTGTCCAGGCTTCAGTCCAGTGATTCAGACCCCCCCTTCTGAAATTCACATTTATTCATTCCTTGTGCTGTTTTTGCTCAAGAGTTATATGTGTATATATTTATATTATCTTGTGTGGTTTGTTGTATATATACAAAAATGTATCTGGAGCGTGTAGCAAAAGTAATTTCCCTCTGGGATTATTAAAGTATTTCTGATTCTGAAACTTTACCACTTAGAATCCAGATTGCAAATGAAATGCGCATGTAAAAAGCTCCTAATAATCATTCTCTCATAAAATAATTGCATTTTCATTCTACTGGCTCATTCTCTCCCTTCGTCTCCTCCAGTCTCTGTGCATCTTTGCTATGCTGTCAGGACCCAGTATTCAAGGCAGACAGTCATATAATTCAAAAGCGTTTACTGTATTTTCATGACCATAAGGTGCACCGTACTAATAGGCGCAGTCTCAGTTATGTGTGCCATTTCTGTATTTAACACACACATAAGGTGCACCGGATTATAGGGCACGAGTTTTATATACCAGTACATGTCCTCTACTACCTTTAAATACCTCTACTGCGTATTTAAAAATAGAGCGGGAGCAAAACTGAGTATGATTGTGCTTTATTCATGTATTTATTACAAAGTATTAATCAAACCTGGGAGCTGGCCGTGAGACAGACACATCGCTGATGACACAGAGCGCTGTGATCGCTCCTAAATTAACTTAAAATCCTGAAACCTGCCGACGGAATATGTTCGCTTTTATTATCCTGCTGCCTGCAGTTTCGATTATTTA
>NW_015152996.1:15973-18393 GCF_000732505.1 Cyprinodon variegatus | reverse complement strand
TAAATAGAATTATGTATTTACTATTTTAATAAATTTAACATTTCTATTCGACACACAGTAGGAATAAATATATTTCTAAGTATTTTGCAGTTCAGAAATCATTTATTATCTAAACAATTTAAAGGGGGCGGCGCCCAAGCGCCCCCTACTGGCCAGCCGCCACTGGTTCTCATGGTGGTCTCAAACGTCTGCAGTAACAACACACATAGGGCACACCGCACTTTAGGGCGCGCCGCACATTTTGAGGGAAAAAAAAGACGTTTATATGCGCCTTATAGTCGCGAAAATACGGTAATTAAAAACGTCAGCAAGGCAGGAACTTCTGCAGAAAGGAAAACGGTCAATAACCTCATAAATCTGGCAGAGGAATATAATGAACTTGAGTTAATAACCTGGTTTAATAGTTCAGTCCAGGCCTAGAGAACGAGGTAGGATCCAGCTGGTCAGATGACAACAAGACCGGTGGATGCTCCTCATAGAGTCGTTTTCCAGACTCCCAGAGGACGGAGAACAAGCAGAAGATCAGAGGACAAACCCACAGCCGGGGTAGAGGACCTGCTCCAGATTCAGAACCAGGAGATCAGAAGCCCAAAGAGGTTCCAAAGGGAAATCCAGGTCAGTGACAACAAGCAGTGCCGTGTTCAGCAAACAAGCCGAATCCAGCAGGAGTACAAATAGAGGTCAGGCACACAAATCAGAAAGGGAACAGGCAGGCTCAGTGGTTGAGAGGCAGAACAGGTCTGGAACAGGTAATCAGAAAGACTGAGGTAACGTTGAAATGCTCTCACCACTGGCTTGATAATAATCTACCTGATAACAAGTTAGAGAGGAAGTTAAAAAGAAGCAGAAGCAGGTGGATCAGATGAATGGTAACAAGAAACTGTGCGGCATTAGACAGGTGAATGAAAATAACAATTAAGCCAGTCACCATCGCCAAGATCATGACAAATGCTGCCTTCTTGTGTGTGATGTGTTTTTGTTGGATGGCAAAGAACTAATGGTGCAATTATGCCACCAATTATTATGGAATGTGCAACTAAAGGACTGAATTATATGTATTTTTTCTTTACTTGTTTCTGTAAAAGTCTCTATAAAACTCTTACAGGGGAAATGAAACATTCAACCAAAATAACTTAATTCACGAGATTGTGTGTGTGGAGTAAAAATTGAGCACTGAGAGTAAAAAGAAAAGCTTTTATTTTCTTTGCAAAGGAGAATCACAGAACTAGCTGAACACAGCTCCCAATGTGATTCTGAAGCATTCAGAATCACACCCCTCCATTTAAGAAAAACCCTAAGCATACACACACATGAACATTGAATCGTCCAAAGGGTAACACTTCATCATAAGACATAAATATACTTTGGATAAGCATTCCAGACAACTGCTTTCTGTTCTCACCAGAGACAGGACGGGAGAGCATATATTTTAACCATAGCATGAAGGAGGCTTTGTAAACTCATTATTTCTTATGACCTTTCCTTCACCCTTTCCAGTAGGGAGGGAAGGCACCTGTTTTCTGTCCCCCTAAACAGCATAGCATAGTGAATGGTACAGGATCTTTCTATCATTATTTCTGATTGAACATTTTATCACACAAAATAAGCAAAGGAAAAACCTTGATTCCACAATTCCTCCCTTTTGTTCCTTAAAAGAACAATTACAATAAAGCAGAGTAAAAACCATAAATAATGCAAAATACATAGAAATATAAATGAGTAAAATAACATAATGTGTAATATGTAAAACAATAGCAAAAACAAAAATAACAAGAATCAATACATCAGTCTCCATCACTATGCAGCAGTCTAAGACAGAACCTCCATTGAGACAAATCACTGGAATTAAGCTGTTGTTTCAAAAATAGACATCTAGGTTATCATAAGCAAAATAAAAGAAAATACTTCTTTTTTAAGAATAAGAGCGAGAAAACAAAAAATTAAAACTGTCATAGTAGCACAACACAAAATTATAACAGGACAAATAAACATCAAAATGTCAGAGTCAAAGTCAACCTAGAATGATTGTTTAGATCAGAACGTAGCCCTTCAACTCAATCAACACAAGAAAGCAGTCTGCAAGCTCAGAGAATTAGTGAAAGCGGCCTACAGCTGTAAACACCACTAAGAATGACCTTAGGATGAGATAACAAATTTCAACTGTTAATATCTACTGTTTCTATATGTTTACCTGAATTAAGAATAGTCCAAATTACTCACAAAGGAGAAAATATTTAGAGAACTTAAAGCTACAGTGTGTAATAATTACAGGGATATACAGTGAGAAATGTAATATATTATACATAACTATGTTATTTATCATCATCTACGAGCTCAGCCTCTTAACCTTAATATTTACATTGCCTTAGAATATTTATTATTTATTTATTATTGCCTTAAAATTATTTATAATTACATAG
>NW_015152996.1:14012-15856 GCF_000732505.1 Cyprinodon variegatus | reverse complement strand
GGAGCGGGTCTCGCAGCCATGGAGGCAGACATCTTTGCGCTACGGCAGCGCAGAGCCAACAAACTAGCGATTGCGAGATCACCCATTACGCTCGAAAGTAACTACGGCAAGTTGTTTACATGAAATCTATACCCTACACAGACTAATTAAATACTATCTGTAAAATTATCTATGTAAACAAACCTCATGTCCAGTAACGCTCGCCGTACTGTTGGGGGGGAGAAGCGGTGGGGGGGAGATGTTCATGTTTCTACAATAAAAAGCTATGACAGAACAAAAGAACTGTAAATAAATCCCTGTTAAGATTTTTACGACACTCAAGACATTCTCTTAAATATTGACATGGATTACATAGTACAAAAGCATCTGATTAGCTATAGAAGAGATCCCATGGCACAAGTTATCAACTGCATTGACCAGAAATAGTCAGTCAGTTGTTACCCACAGTATATCAAAGTTTAAAAGCATCCAAGTCTATGACTATAAATTACAGCATTTGAATAAATAATTGTAGGCTTTAACAGACTCCTATTACAAAGGCAACGTTGAGTATATAAAAAACATAATTTAGATGGGTTTACCTTTTTAATACATTTAGAAAAGAATCAGTGTTTTTTTTCCCCAACACATTTGAGTTTACAAGTTAAATATCAAATATTGAAATGTCCTTTTTTCCTTATTTTGGAGCTTTTAATGTTACATCCCCAAATCCAGACTGATCTTCTATTTCTAGCTCATTGTCTGTGTACTGATACTTCTACCAAACAAGTTGTCAGTCTTCAGGTGTGTTGTAGAAACCACATTCAACACTTCATCCACAGCAAATGAAAAGGCTTCGTGCAGTGGGACTGGAATTCATTGCAAAGTAACTTTACAGCAGCACCTTGATATTCAGTGGACATTTGTAACTGAGCAACTTCCTTATCCATCATATCATTTCTCAGTGTTCCTTCATGTTCCAAGCAGAATGTAAGCACAGAGGCATCTGGATAGCTGTTGTTGTTACAGAGCAAGAAAAGTTGGAATATCATATCACATTTCACTGTCTTCGATGTTGAGTATTATTAGTCACAGGAGGTCGTCCTTTGATCTGGGATGTATCCACATACCAGAAGAAGAGTGTGAACAGCACGTATCCCAGATGGAAAATCTAGCACTTTGTAGTAGCTTTTAACCACTGTGGCATCTGCAGGCTCCTTGCAGGCATATTTCTTAAAGCTGCCTCAGCTGGAATTGATCCTACTGATAGGTTATTGTAGATAACATCTTAGGAAAACCCAAAGTGCTTGATGAAGGTTCCTGATGGAAATGTTTGATGTAGCTCCTCCGGTTGAGCTATATTTGTCTGCTTCTTTATCCTGGTCCGGTACTCTGCCAACAGTGTTGCCGGTAACGCGTTACTTAGTAACGCATTACTGTAGTCGGACTACTTTTTTCACTAACGAGTAATCTAACGCAACTACTATTCCAAAACTAATAGTCAGATTAAAGTTACTTTTATAAAACACCATGCGTTACTACTGTGCGGGTTATTTTTGTCTATCTCTTACGAGGTACGTCATATGTGTTCCGCGGCGCCAAAATCAGATCAAAGATTCTATCTCGTCAGATCAGATGTGATGTGAACAATGAACATGGAAGGAGAGAAGTCCGCCTTTAGCAGCTGGAAATACAGGCATTATTTTGATTTTATTTCGGTTAAGGATGACAACATTAAGGTCCGTTGTACACTTTGCGCTGGTGACAGAGTGTTGTCTACATTCAAAAACACGACATCAAACCTTAAAAAACATCTGGAGAAACAGCTCAGCACAACGAAGCTAACGGAGCAAGTCCCACCTGCA
>NW_015152996.1:10059-12071 GCF_000732505.1 Cyprinodon variegatus | reverse complement strand
CCAATAGGAGGGAGCAAGTCAAACAGCTTCTAACCGAAGAATGCCGCGCAACTGCTCCTCCAATACAGAGCTCTGCCAGTGTGGCCAACACAGTTGTCACCCAGGGTGAGATGGACTTCTTCAATTTTGAGGCAGAGCCAGAGGAGACCTACTCTGCAGAAAAGGAGGTCATGAGCTACCTGAGCTCATCCCATGATCTGCAGATCCTGCATCAGTTTACAAACATCAAGAAGATCTTCATGAAGTATAACACTCCAACCCCATCCAGTGCTCCTGTGGAGCGTCTCTTCAGTCTGGGGGGTTTGGTACTCACGCCAAGAAGAAATAGACTGTCTGACCAGAGGTTTGAAAAGCTTCTGTTAATGAGGTACAATCAGTGGTTTACCTGCCCCACCCCACAGTTCCTTGCATAAATACAACTAAGTGAAGCCATGAATACAGATACAGGTTTGATTTTTTTTGTAAAACTCCTTGCTGCTCTAATGTGGGACAACTACAGGTTCATTAAAATGTTAAATATAACTTCAGTGTTACAGTAATTCATACAGATAAATTCAATCAGAGTTAAATGCATGGAGTCAAGAATGTCTATTGTATTTTGTTTTTGTTTAAAGAAGTTTTTATGTCAAATTGAGCCAAGAAAAGCTACTTTATTTTTTATAGGAAGTATTTAAGTTGGATTTTAAGGGGGGTCAACAAAACCGTTTTATTTGTAATAAGTATTTCAGTTAAATATAGTGAAGAGTATTTTGATTTTTTTTAATATGGTTTTATTTCCCTAAAACCAATTTTTGCTGCTCTAATGTTAGACAACTACAGGTTCAATGTGATGTTCAATATAGGCCTACATGTTCATTCATTTATCCTGAAGGAGGGGGGGATATTAAGCCTATGTACTACTTTTATTTGTAAGAGTTTTTTGAAAAAGATATTTTAAGTAAAGTCAAGAAAGACTGTCTTTTATTTATTCTTCATTTAAAAAACAAGTAAGCCTATTTCCAGGAAATGTTTGCAAATGTTGGAGTCAATAAAGTGAGTATTGGCAGAACTGGTAGTCATTTTCATGTTATAGGGCTGGGCCGGGGATCTGCTGAAAGTAACTAAAAGTAATCTAATTTAGTTACTTTTAAAAGCAAGTAATCAGTAGTCGGATTACTGTTTCAAAGTAACTGTGGCAACACTGTCTGCCAATGAACTTCTTGCAGTGGGAAGTGTGGACCCAAGTGGCTCTCTCTGCGACCTTTCTGATGAAGACAAAATCTCCTGGCTGTAAATTATGCAAGGGTTTATTAGGCGGTGCAGGGAGACCTCCCTGTGTCTGCTCCCTCACGGCCTTCAGCTGAGCTCTAAGAGAAATGCAATAATTAAGCATTTTATCATTATATGAAAATGAAGATGTTTTATGAGTCTCTGGCAGTCCTGCAAAGAGAATTAAAAAACTTAAGGTTAGATTTTTTACGGCGATCGCATGCGCATCAAACAAATTAGATTGCTTGGACCCAATTCAGACCCATTTCTTCACAGATCTAATTTCTCTTTCAGAAGCTCCTCTGCTCTGTGGATGATAGACACAACTTCATTAGGTTAACATTAAACATTTCAGCATATGTTGTAATATTTCACTTGTAAAATGTTAGGCTTCAATCCATCTTGAAAACATATCTAAATCACCAAGCAACATTTATTTCCTTCACAAGGAATTAGTTCAATAAAATCTATCATAAGATGTCTAAATCTCTCCATAAACTTCAACTTCTACAAAACTCAGCTGCTCGTGTCATCACCAGAACCCCCTCCTTTCATCATATTTCCCTGTCCTTTACCAACTCCACTGGCTCCCAGTTCAGTTCAGAATACAATTTAAAATCCTCCTATATACTTTCAAAACCATCCATAACCATATCTGTCAGAACTAGGGCTGCAACAACGAATCGATAAAATCGATAAAAATCGACTTTTAAAAGCGTTGGCAACGAATTTCATCATCGATTAGTTGTGTCGCGCGATTAATG
>NW_015152996.1:5456-8664 GCF_000732505.1 Cyprinodon variegatus | reverse complement strand
CTGGGATACAGGCTGGAGGTGCTCAGTGGTGCCGTTGGAGACAAACAGCAACAATGGCAGAAGCAAAAGAGTAAAAAAAGAAAAAGAAAAAAAAATAGAACAACTGTGAATTTTCTTAAGTTGTTCCTATTATTATATTATATGTTATATTCTATTATGAGATATTTTTATTTATCTTTTTTTCCCCCTTTTTCTTATTTTGAGCGCTCACAATTACTCCGGATCATTGCTTTCTCTTTTTATTTTGTTGCAACACTTGGTCTACTTTTCCTTAGTAAGACCTACACTTTCTCTTTTTTTTAAAAAAAAACTCACTCTATTCAAGGCCTATTTTTCAAAACTCGGTCTTTCAAAAAAGACTTACCCTCGATCTAAAAAAGACTTACGCTCAGCCAAATTAAGGCCTAATTTTCATTATAACAATATTTGAGTTTTTTTTCTTTTTTACCTTTAAAGGAGTTTTTTTTTTCTTCCTCTCTCAGTCTCCTGAAGTTATTGTCCTCCTGTCGAGATCAATCCACTCTGTGGAGCATCAGAAGAGTCCTCCTTCTCTGAAATGGCCTATTTGAGGTAGAGGAAAAACCCATATGGTTTTGGTGATCAGCCCTTCTTCTAGAATCCACCGAGCCGACAGATCAGCGAAGGATCCTGTTCTCCTGACGCCAAATTGTGGAGTAAAAATTGAGCACTGAGAGTAGGTTTTATTTTCTTTGCAAAGGAGAATCACACATACAGCTAAAAACAGCTCCTAGTGCGATTCTGACTATGTCGCTACCCATCCTCTGCATTTATAGAGAATTCTTACGAACATTGAGTCTTCCCAAGAGAAACACATCAATAGACTTTCAGATAAACATTTCAGCCAACTGTTTTCCGTTCACACCAGAGCCAGGACGTGAGGATCTTAAACACATAAGGACTTCTTAATCTATGTCTCCCCTTATCTAACCTAGGGAGGAAACTCCTATTCAAACCTCCTTCCTTTCCCTACATCTCAGCATAAAGAATGGAACAATAGCTTCTAACTAATCACTCCATACAGAAGAAAAACCTGGCACACTTTAATATTTAACCTTACTAACATCCAAGGAAAAACCACAAATAACAGTGTACACCAGAAAATAAGAAAAAGACAAAAAAAAAAAGTAAGTTGTGCGTTCTGCTGTGGGTAGCAGTTGAAAGTCCGATTGAAGGCCCTGCGCAAACACCTTCAAAAATTATACTGTCCATTCAGATAAGTTGGTTGGAGAGCCCAACGGTTTCTGCATGCAGAAAGGGACGGTGATTTTATTCCTGGTCTGCCTGCAGACATGAAAGATGCATTTCCGAAAACAGACGCAGGCAGCGGATACCAGTCAACATATTGGTTAGAGTTTTTCCAGTATACTTCCCTTAAGGATTCTACGAAAAACCGAGACTGAAGAGACGAAGAGAGATCTATATTGGGTTGCGCTTTTCCCGTACCGTCCCTTAAGGACATTACAAAAGAAGCGGTATCCTCTGAAGTGGCAGCGATTATTGATGTGAGAGCGAGGCTGCGGAAGAAAAGCAAGGGGATATGAGTTGAAACGGACTCTAGGGGTGTTTTTCTTTTTCCTTTTCTTCTCTTATAAAAGGAAAAAAGAGAGACGATAAAACAATCCCTTTAAAAGAGGAGAGACCTATCCCGGTTAGGCAACTTGTTTGTCTAATCTAAAAGTTGTTGGTGAGCGACTGGCCAGTGTTATATGTTTACATATACGTATTTGAGTGAACTAAGAGGTACCCTTTTCTTTATTTCTCTTTTCTTTTCTCTCAAATTCTCTTCTTTCTTTTTTTTCTTCTTCTTTCTTTTTCACTGACGGATGCATTTTTCCTTGACAAAAATATCTCTTTGACGGACACACTTCCTTGATGGACACATTTCTTTGACGGACACACTTCATTAGAAAAAGGCGGCTCACTGTAGTTTATAGTAGAAAACAGTCTAAAAGCACCAAGGGATCTCACATTAGATGTCGAGGTCTCATTATATACACAGTCTGAGCAAAAGGTTTGAATGATGGATGCCTGTGGACTAGAAATTGAATCCAGAGATGCCTTGTTAAAAGCGAGTCTGGAGAAACGGAGGACTATGATCATGGTGAGTTTCCCATTGAAAAGATGCAGAACACCACATTAGAAAATTTGATGATTGGATTGAAAAAATGAGAGAAGATGGAGTGTTTGGAGAATTAGAGGGGCCCCCTCCAAACACTTCACAACGTGGTTTTTAATTAGATACACTCAAAAATAGGTTGTCACAAGCTCGTGTAAAAATTCTGAACTATATTATCATAAACAACACTATGTTAGAAGCCGGCATGTGTCTGTCTTTATATTCCGTGCCTGTCTAACTGTCTGTTGTATGCTGTTTATTCAATGCCTGTCTGGGGTGTAAAATGTTTGTTATGTTTCAGTATAAACAGATTATCAAGAAATACGATCTGGTCTAGAAAATGTCTATTAGAAAGTGTTTGGTTTTGGTTATCTGTTGTTCGTGTCGGTATGCAAATGCTGTCGATGTTTCTGTGATTTTTGGAGGTGAACCTTGGAAAGGAAAGCTTAAAATATAAGAGGTTGATACATTTACAATTTACGATGTCTTGAAGTTAACATTTTAAAGCTAAGAAGATCGTTTAGTACATGTGGGTGCTGTAGGCGCCCGCCCAACATTGAGCTCCAAAAGGTGAATCACACAGAGCAACCGTTCACTTAGAGGCAGGAGAGAAGAAAAAAAAAAGACAGAGAGACTGAGTGCACGCAGGGCCAATCATAGCAGAATTAGGGACCAGGAGTCTAGAAGCAGTTTTTACCTTAAAGACATCTACCAATTACTACACTAGAATGTAGGGGTGTAAATAATAATCGTTTTGTATCGATGCATCGATCCAAAAGCCGACGATCCGATGCATTGACACGTCCGCAAGAGAATCGATTTATGTTTTTTTTTTTTCCTCTGGTCTATTTTTATCCATTTGCTCCTGGGCGTAATTCTCCCTCCCGTGCTGCGGTGGCGCTAAACCTATTTTGCCCTCCTACCTCGCTTCCTGGTTATACTCTTACAGCAGTGTGTTGCAGTGAGCTTGACACAGACATTTTTGATTTATGCTCAATATTGAAGCGTGGTTTGTGGTACACACTGTGGGTCTAGATACGGGCGAGGCGGCGAGGAAGTGGGGACGAGTTT
>NW_015152996.1:0-1534 GCF_000732505.1 Cyprinodon variegatus | reverse complement strand
CTTTTTCATGATATTCTAATTTTATGACCAGCACCTGTAAATAAATTAGAGAGGTTGACTTCAGTGGATAAAAAGAAGAGAGGCAGACAGCGATAGATTAAATGGAGGGTGAGGTTGATAGAGAAGGGGAGAAACTGGCAAAGAAGATCGAAGTGCAGGTTGGTTAAAAATTAGAGAAAGGAAGCGAATGCCACAATACTAGGGAGGCCGGGATCCCATTAGTTGTGTAGTTACGGAGGTAGGTTTTGAAAAATTTCCTGCACCAGTGCTAGATATTTTGATTGAGGGCAGTAACTGTCCTTTTTTGGTTGATACTGGGGCCAAATACAGCACCCTGAATCTTGATGTCCCAACCTCCCCAAAAAAAATGGGATTTTACAGAGAAAAACAAAGGTGCGATTTTTCAAAACCCATTGGAGGTGTTCTCTCTGGCACACATCTCTTTTCCATATTTCCATTTGTCTATTGTCTTTGTCACTGTCATGCCACTAATAGAAAACAACTTATTTGGCAAGCGGTCTTAGAATGTGTAGTCATCTGGGCTCAAAACAAACTAATAGGCACAAAAACAAAAATCACAAACTGAATCAATATGCATAATGGAAACTTGACAAAATCAAATTAAATTCACAGAAAGTATGAAATGATGCAAAACGAAAAGGCTACGTTGCCAAACTAATATTCTCAAACTGTAAATGTCATGGATGGATGACATTTTAATGTTAAAGCAGTGTTGGGATATATTGCCACAATGGAGCCAAATCAGTTGGATGAACCATCTAAAACCATCCCCTTTTACTTTTTCATAAAGAGAACAAAGGAATCTATGGAAAAATACTGTAGCTGCCCACTGTAAGAGGCTTTCAGCTCACACATGGACCAACCAGCTGATGGAGGGGGCTGATATTTCAACAGGAAATGCCTCCACGTCACTCATGGTGTAAAAACTCAGAGCGCGAGTTCAATCTTCCTCTTTCCGTGGGTTTAACTGCCCGTAAAGGAGAGGCTCGTATCCACAGACAAGCAGTTAGTGCAAAGAATCCCACACAAAGAACAGCGTCGTTCACAAGTGTAAATAAACTTTTACAAAGTCTGTCTCACAATGGCGTGTCATTTCTCCTGCTGAACCATAAGCTATAAATGAAAACCTGCATCTTGGATGAGCCAGTCCGCCCACTTTATAAATCCCTGAATATAAATAAAAATCAATGAAAGAGGCCTGTCATTCAGAACGCACATGTGTGTGAGCAAAACCTTTTCAAGAAAAACTGACTGCCAACAGAACAACTTGGCTTCTCCTCCTTCCAACTATTCCCACTTTATTTTTTCAAAGTTTGACAAAAAGTAATTTTCTTGTTATTAGATTCCATGCGCTCATGTTTCCCTGATTCTCCTAAATGGACACAAATACAAGTCTCTAATATGGTGTTTTTTGGTTGTTTTTTTTTTTTTTTTTTTTAGTGGAACCCAAAACTCTGTCCTGCATGATGACCTATATCACCTCACTAACAGTAAGTTTGAGGAAAGAAACACC
>NW_015152995.1:20691-22421 GCF_000732505.1 Cyprinodon variegatus | reverse complement strand
AACCCTGCTTGTTTATATTCCAAAACAATGTACTACCAATACTTTATGAGGCATCTCTCAACTTTTATACTGCCTAAACTCTTAATCTAGTTACCAACTGACATAAAGGATATGGATATGACTATGTTGAAAGTTAATTGCGTAAATTTGATTTAAATGTCCAAAAAAAAAAACAATGTTGCCCTAAAAAAAAAAAATTCACATGGAAAATGTCTTACCATTCCTCTAATGATGGAAACAAACTAAAACTTCTTGGTTATGGTACGTTCAGACTTAACGCAGTGTCTGCTGTGATTTCTGCGAGCCCTGCAGGGAATTTCATTTCAGATGCAGTGTTTACACCATGGACCGTGTCATCAAATAGGAGTTACCATTTGCATGTTTCCAAGCGATACAAGGCTTTGTCTATATAAGACTCAAACTCACTGCAGATCCAGACATTTGAATTGAGAAAGCTTCCTGGAGAGGTGGAGAAACGTCTTCAAATCTAGGAAACCAAGTCCAGTGCATATTTTTTGAATTTTTACGGAACATTAAATTGGAGGAGCTTCAGCTGTGTGAAGCTGACACCCCACTGACGTAAAAAAGACTCAGCTAATAGGCTGAATGGTTATTGCTTCTTTAGTGTACATTGTGTGCAGAATAATTAGGCAAGTTGTATGTTTGAGGATTATTTTTTATTATTGGGCCACAATTATGTTCTCAGTCAACCCAAAAGAGTCATTAATATCAAAGTTTCATATTTTTGGAAGTTGTGTTTTTTTTTTTTTTTTTAGATTTGCCCATTTTATTAGGATGTTTGTGTGTGCATGTAAATATTTCTGTGCAGGATTATTAGGCAACGCTGAACGATAAAATCTGTTGGATATATTCCAGAGACAGACTTTGAATCGGATGGAAATATACTCGGATGAAAATAAATGCAAATGTAGGACAGATTTTATNGCTTCAATATTGAGCATAATTTAAAAATGTCTGCATCAAGCTCACTGCAACACACTGGTGTAAAAGTATAACCGGGAAGCGCAGTAGGAGGGCAAAATAGGTTTAGCGCCACCGCAGCATGGGAGGGAGAATTACGCCCAGGAGCAAATGGATAAAAATAGACCGGAGGAAAAAAAAACAAAAACGAATCGATTCTCTTGCGGACGCATCGATGCATTGGATCGTCGGCTGTTGGATCGATGCATCGATACAAAACGATTATTATTTACACCCGTACTCTGGAGTATGATGTGGATCATCGCGAAAATGTAATGGATTGTTCCTTGGACTGTGTTGCACATTTGGTGACTAAACATGATGCAGACTTTATTTAATTTATAGCTTTGCAGGTTATCCGGTATAAAGACGGACAGACAAACAACACACACACAAATCCAAATAAGATAAAATAAAAATCCTCCTTAGTGGAGGTAAGAATGTGTGGCGTCAAATAAGAATAAGAGCAGTTTGACAGTAGAGGCCATTTCCATGTTTGACTTGTGAGAAAATGTCTATCTAGAAACTCTATCACTTCATTAGATGATAATCTAACACTTTAAAGGCCTTTTTCTAACAATGCTTTGACAAAACCTTTGAATAAAAGCAATTATCTACTGTTTACATCAAAACTACAGAAGATGTTTTACAGATAACGTGTTATATTGTAACCCTGCTTGTTTATATTCCAAAACAATGTACTACCAATACTTTATGAGGCATCTCTCAACTTTTATACTGCCTAAACT
>NW_015152995.1:13062-16621 GCF_000732505.1 Cyprinodon variegatus | reverse complement strand
ATTGCTTTCTAATAATTTGTATAATTTTGAAGATACAGGTTGCAAGAATAAAATTTTTTCTTAGTTTAGCTGATTCATGTGGTGACTCAGTCTGACTGATTCTCATACTTCCAATGTTTAGATGCTATGAAAACTATTGGGCACAAACTGAGAATTATTTTACAAATTACAAAGCTTAAGTCATAAAATGAGAATAAAGTCTTAATACTTGGTCTACAAATTAAAGTAATACCATACTGAGACTTTATGAGAATAAAGTCACGCTATTTGGAAAACAAAATTTTATTTACGAGAATAAAATCATAACATGACTGTTTCACAATAGTAACATTACAGGAATAAAATTTTAACATTACAAGATTCAAGTTAAAGTGTAAATGTTTCCAGACTGAGTCGTACTATTACCACATTAATGCCATATTATGAAGTTAAATAAGCTCATTAGCAATTAACTACCATGAGATTATTAATATGAGTTTATTTTCATTTTGACTTTATTCTCATAATCACACAATGATCTTAGTATGGCCCTGATACTCCTTCTGTTGTGGTCTTGGTTCTGTTAAGTTTTCTCTGAGTTTTCAGGTTCATGTTGATTCATGTTTTTCTTTGTTTTCTAGTTTTATTGATTTAATTCCTATTTTGTTGTGTTTCTGGATGCATTTCAGTTCTTAGGCTTTTCTTTGTCGCCCTCTTGTGTTGGTCCATTTCCATAGCTCCCTTCTAGAAGCCTCTGTTCACACCTGCTCCCAATCAGCTCATTAGTCCTGTCTTTGTTCAGTCAACCATAAATACTCTCCCTGTGCAGGTCCTCAGTGCTGGTTCTTCGTCTCGCCTCATCTTTCCAGGCTCCCTGTGCTTGTTTTCCTGATGTCTCCATGGTTCTGGTTAGTTTAACATTTTAATTTGGATTTTTGGATTGCTTCCTCTGTTAACTATGATTATTCTATTAAAACTGAAAGAACTCACCTCAAACCCTCTGCCTCTGCATTTGGGTCCTCAAACATTGAAACCTTCATACAGCTGCAGCCACTTAGAGCCTTCTCCTTATAGCTGTGTTCAGTTCACTGTTAGCAGCGGGTATTTCCCGATTACCCAATGAATTAATGTAGGTTTTACATAATATATAAATTAAATGGGTTGAGCAATGTTCTTTATCAGCAGAGTAGACTCCTAGTTGACTGCAGAGACAAACTCCCACATTAAATTGAAAAACCAATTCATTGCACAGCAAACATTCTTGCAGTGGTTCTCAACCAGTGGGGCGCGCCCCCCCGGGGGGGCCCCGACACTCTCCCGGGGGGGCGCGAGTAGGCTACAGGATGGGAGTGGAAAAAAACTGGAAAAAAAAAATTTACACTTTTTTTTTATCTTTTTTTTTTTATCTTTTTTTTTTTAACTTTTTATTTCATAAAAAGTTAAAGTTTTGTATATACATAACTCCTGAATAAAAATTAAAATGTGTTTGGACTGATTAAAAAAAAAAAGTTTTGAACAAATTTGATTGTTTTGTCGATAGTGAGCGCAAATGCGGTGATAAGCGGGTGGTTGATCATGGCGCCGAGACAGGGCGCCGTAGCAAGAGCTCTCCTGTGTGCTGGCTGTTTTATGTTTGTTTTTGTCTTTGATGTATTTACCACTTTAAATTATGGCCGTGAGACACTTCTGAGGATCCGTGAGGAAGTTTGTGGTCTGTCTTTTGCCAATACTGGACTGAGGTGTGCTGATTTCGATGCGTGCCCCACTCGAGGTAAACAAGGCCAGGAGTCGGGCCGCGGAAGTCGGGAGCAGAGCGAAAGGACTGGGCGGAGGTATCGCCACATACGCCGTACAGCTGAGCCCCTGAGTGGGGACGCTACAGGCTTCCAGCGGCGTGCTGGATTCTTCTTTCCAGCCGCCGGGCTTCTCTGTCCATCGCTCGGACAGGGTGAAGGAGCGTACCGGAAAATCGAAGGGTGGAGGTGAGTGTTTTTTAATTAACGAACTTTGGTGCACTGATTGTGTCATCGTGAACAAAACTTGCAACGTCAACTTGGAATGTCTTATTTTGAAATGCCGCCCCTTTTTTCTCCCATGGGAGTTTTCGGTGATGTTCCTGTGTGGAGTTTACACTCATCCTCGGGCGGACATTTCTGTTGCCTTGAGTGAACTAAGCGACATTGTATACAAATTATTTTTTGTCAAAATATCCCGCGACTTTTACTGGTGTTTTTGGAGACTTTTGTGGTGTTTGGAGACTCGAAAGCACGAATCACTCTGCAGTTAGGCATACTGTGCTCAACGAGCAGCGGGTGCTGCCATGAGCCCCTCTCCCGTCCAAAGGCACTCACAGGCGGTCAGTCTCTCAGTAACCTCGCGCAGCAGTCCCAGCCTGCAGCAGAAAGGAGACACACACCCCTCTGTGTCCAGGCTGCAAATGAATCGCGCATGCGCATGGTCGCCGCCGTTCCCGCCTTGACTTACAGAGCGGGGTGTAAATGTTCACTCACTCTCACAAAAATAAATCACTGCATTTAAATTGACTCACGACATAGCTCTCCATTCACTCTAGTCTAGTCTCTTGCCAAGTTCGCTTGTGCCAGCTCTCGCTAGTCTGTTATCAATCTCGATTTACATAGGCCTTTACTACACAAACCCCAACAGTCTTTTTAAAGACTAAACCCAGAAACATTCTTTAAGATTAGATCATATCTCAGCCCTAGCCAGTAATTTTGTTAAACTGCTAGGCAGTAGTTACTTAGCTAACTACCCAAACGATACACACACACACACACACACACACACACACACACACACACACACACGAGGACTACAATCGTTAAGAATTAAAATAAAATCTGAATTGTCTGCAAAATAATTATTTTGTTTGGTTTTAATGAAAGATTGTGCCTAAGTCCTGACTGATTAGCCCCTGATACGTCTCTCAACATACACCACACATAGTTACATATTGCCATAGTTTAAACTTTATTGAAAACAAATTAAAATGGAGAAATTTCTTGTGAGGACCAACAAGCCAACCAACGCACCACCAGCTGCAAAAAAGCTTCGCAAGTACGATGAAGCATACCTGCAGTTTGGGTTTACAGTCACGGCTGAACTGAGACCTCAGTGTGTCGTATGTGCCGAGGTGCTGGCAAATGACAGTATGAAGCCCTGCAAATTAAAAAGACACCTCGAAACAAAGCATGCTGGCATTAAAAATAAACCGGTCGAATATTTTAAAAGAAAGCTTGATGGCCTCCATCAGCAACAGGCAACCATTTCAGTGCACAGCACTGTGTCTAAACAGTGTTTGGAGGCATCATATGTAGTGGCCAAAAGGATCGGTAAACTGGGTAAACCGCATACAATCGCAGAGACTCTCATTTTGCCGGCAGCGCAAGACATGTGCAGAATAATGATAGGCGATAGTGCAGCAGCCAAACTCGGTGCAGTACCACTGTCCAATGACACAGTTGCTAGGAGAATTGTAGACATGTCCAACGATATCAGAGAGCAACTGATAGAGTTTGTAAAAAAGAGTCCTTACTACGCGCTGCAGCTGGACGAATCCACT
>NW_015152995.1:8648-11177 GCF_000732505.1 Cyprinodon variegatus | reverse complement strand
AATTTCTAAAAGTAGAATGGGAGGCAGATCTTTTAGTTATCAGGCTCCTCTCCTGTGGAACCAACTACCAGTTTTAGTCCATGAGGCAGACACCCTGTCTACTTTTAAGGCTAGGCTTAAAACTTTCCTTTTAGATGAAGCTTATAGTTAGAGTGGCTCAGGTTATCCTGAGCAATCTCTATAGTTATGCTGCTATAGGCTAAGACTGCCGGAGGACATAGGGACCCCCATTTCATCATTCTGCTTCATTCTATCTCTATTCTCCCACTCTGCACAATCTATTAGTTCAATCTCTAACGTTCTGCTCTCTCTGCTTTTTCTCATAGTAGCTCTCAATCTGAGTCTGATTCTGCTGGAGGTTTCTTCCTGTTCAAAGGGAGTTATTCCTCTCCACTGTCGCTACAAGCATGCTTAGTGTGAGGGATTGCTGAAGAGTCAATGAGTCGATGCATTCAGCTGGTTTTCCTTAGATAGAAAACTTTGAATCAATCTGACTGGATGATCTGGTGAACTGGAAAGAGGTTTGAGATGACATGATGTGAATTGGAGCTATAGTAATAAACTGAATTGAAATAAAATTGAAATAAAGAATTAAAATGTTTCTATTAAACGTCAAACTTAAAAAATTGTTTTTAAGTATATTTTAGTATTTATCCCTTAAATTTTAGTATTAATTGTGAATTTTACAGAATAGAACTGTATTGATCTCACAATGGGCTGCTCAGTGGCGCAGTGCATGGAGTTTGCATGTTCTCCCTGAGCATGTGTGGGTTCTCTCCTGGTACTTCAGCTTCCTCCCACAGTCCAACAACATGACTGTCAGGTTAATTGGCTTCTCTAGATTCTCCTTAGATATGAGTGTGTGTTGTATGTCGTATTTGTCTCTGCGATGGCCTGGCAACCTGTCCAGGGTGTACCCTGCCTCTCGCCCATTGACTGCTGGAGATGGGTACCAGCACCCCTCACGACCCCAATTGGGAGAAGCGTGTCAGATAATGGATGGATGGATGATCTCACAATGGAGAAATTCAATTGTGACATCAGCTTTTATAAATAAACAGAAGGTGCACAAAGGAGGTACATAAAGTATAAACGGTGCATCGAGATATATACAGTGGACGGTAAAAATAAAGAAGGAGAGATTTCAGGTGACTAATATATACAGTATCTTTTGTCCAGTAAAATGTTGGCAGGTAAAGTGTGGCTTCTGGTTTGTTAAATAGATAAGTAGTCTAAGTTATTGTTATTCCAGCAGGTTATAGTGCAGTGGCATCGTAGAGTCTGGTTGCAGCAGGGATGAATGACCTGCAGTAGCGCTCCTTTTAAAAAACAGGCTGTAAAAGTCTTTGACTAAAGGAGCTGCTCAGCTCCTCTCCAGTCTGCTGCAGAGGGTGGAAGGTGGTGTCCATGATGGATGGAAGCTTGGACAGCACCCTCCTCTCAGCCACTGAGTCCAGAGGGCAGCCTGGGACAGAAACGGCCTTTCTCACCAGTTTGTTCAGTCTCTTTCTGTCCCGCTCTGCGCTGCCAGGGGCCCAGGAGACAACAGGGTAGAGGAGGGCTGATGCCCCCACAGAGTCAGAGAAGGTTTGAAGCAGGAGCCTGCTCACTGCAAAGGACCTCAGCCTCCTCAGGAGGTAGAGGGAGGCGGCTCTGGCTCTTCTTATACAGGGCATTGCTGTTATGAGTCCAGTCCAGTTTATTATTGACGTGAACACCCAGAGATTTTAAACATTTTCTATGCCCTACCCCTGGATGTTCACGGGGGAGTGAGGTGGGGTCTTCTCCTAAAGTCCATCACTATCTCCTTGGTGTTAGTGGTGTTCAGACACAGATGGTTCTTCACACACCAGTCCACAAAGTTCATGATGACTGATCGATACTCCAGATCCTTCCCCTCAGAAACACAGCCTACAATGGCCGAGTCAGCAGAGACCTTCTGGAGATGGCAGCTGATGAAGAGGGTGAGGAGGAACGGAAACAGAACGGTGCCCTGAGGGGCCCCGGTGCTGTAGACGGCTACCTCTAACTGACAGCCATGCAGCCGTACGTACTGAAGGCATTCAGTGAGGCATTTGATGGTCCAGGCAGCCAGATGTTTGTCCACTCCAGCATCCTCCAGCTTCCCCCTCAGCAGTTCTGCTCTAATGGTGGTGAAAGTGCTGGAAGTGTCAATGAACATGCGCTGCCGGTGATTGCAGATAGATGATGGCATCCTGCACGCTGATGTTGGTCTGGTAGGCAAACTGTAGCGGTTCCAGGGTGGGTCCACATCTCTGCACCGTGGTGGGCGCACTCTTTTTATTATTGCCAAAAAATAGCTGTAGATCCTTTCCCTGAAATGCATTTAAAGTAATTATTTGCTATTAATATTATTAATATTATTATTATTGTTGTGGGGCTGACTTTCTTTTTAAGTCAGATGGAAATGCGTCAGCTATCTGACAATCAGCTGTAAGAAAAAAAGATTGGGAATGTTTTCCATGTTAAACAGGGAAGGCTTTTAAAATAAATTTTTAATTTATACAT
>NW_015152995.1:5739-7434 GCF_000732505.1 Cyprinodon variegatus | reverse complement strand
TAATTTTATTTCAAAGTAAAGATACTTACTCAATTACAATTTTTTAGTACTCTTTCCACCTCTGTTCTTGTCCCATACATCCGATCTAACCTGAGTGGAAACACACACTGGATTATTGCAGGAAACAGTAAAAAGGGAAGTGATGCTCTAAATGAGGAAAACATGCTGTAGCTCCATCTGGTGGATAAACAGCTTTAAAATAGTCCATAAAAAATCCTTAATTTTTTTTTTTTTTATTAGCTCTGATTTATGTTAAGGTAGAAATCACAGCCAAAGTGACATTTTTTTGTTCTTTGTTATAGAAGAGAAAAAATAAAATAAAAACTAAAGTAAAAAAAATAAAAAACCTGGAAAAAATATAAAAAAAAGTTAACTGATCCCATATTAAACTAATATTTCAGTTTAATATGGCAAAAAAGTCAGAATTCTGACTTTAATCTCAGAATTTTGGATATTTTAATGTAGATGGGCACCATGAAGGAAGAGATGTGGAGCACTCAGCTTCACTGACAAAGATGTGAGTTGTTTGGGAGGAACAAGAACACATTGGTGGAAAATTGTACATCCCTGAGGGGTCCCCAGTAATGATATTTCATTAATGGAAGAGCAGAAGGTGATTAAACCAAGAGAGCTAGTTTAGTCTCTAAAACAGACATGGCTACAGCTTGATGCTAACATGTTTGTTAGCTGTCAGAATTCAGTCAGAATCCTGAGAAAAAAGTCAGAATTCTGACTTTAATCTCAGAATTCTGGATATTTTAATGTAGATGGGAACCATGAAGGTAGAGATGTGAGTTGTTTGGGAGGAACAGGAACACATTGGTGGAATATTTTGCATTCCCGAGGGGTCCCCGGTTAGGATATTTCATTAATGGAAGAGCAGAAGGTGAGAAAAAAGTCACAATTCTTAGATTAAGGTCAGAATTCTGACTTTTTTCCCATATTAAACTGAAGGAAAATTTAGATCTCCCGCTCCATCTTCCCCTCATTCGTGAGCATGACCACAAGATACTTAAATCCTTCTAATAGGGGCAGTACATCCTCCGCAACCTGGAAAAGGCACTCTACCCTTTTCCGGCTCCAGACCATGGTCTCGGATTTGGCGGCACTGATGCTGATCCCGGCCGCTTTACACTCGGCTGCGAACTGCTCCAGTGAGAGCTGTAGATCACGCCTTGATGAAGCCAATAGAACCACATCATCTGCGAATAACAGAGACGCGATCCTAACGGTGACGCCACCAAAATGGATCCCCTCAACACCTTGGCTGTGCCTAGAAATTCTGTCCATAAAAGTTATGAACAGAATCGGTGAGAAAGGGTAACCTTCCACTGGAAACAAGTCCGACTTACTGCTGGCGATGCGGAACAGGCTCTGATATA
Organism: Cyprinodon variegatus; assembly: GCF_000732505.1. Taxonomy (NCBI): domain Eukaryota; kingdom Metazoa; phylum Chordata; class Actinopteri; order Cyprinodontiformes; family Cyprinodontidae; genus Cyprinodon; species Cyprinodon variegatus. The sequence goes on along the minus strand of NW_015152995.1, from coordinate 6,052 downwards.
CAGAGACCTAACAGCCCTTATTAAAGGGCTTGGTACTCCACACTCCTGGAGTAACCCCCATGTCCTAAAACATGAAAAGATTTATTTCATTTAATGCCAGCCTGTGAAGGAAAAGGTTTTTCACAAAGTATCTGCAAACCCATTGGTGTCTCAAAGTTCCATATACACTCACCGGCCACTTTATTAGGTACCCCATGCTAGTAACGGGTTGGACCCTCTTTTGCCTTCAGAACTGCCTAAATTTTTGGTGGCTTAGATTCAACAAGGTCCTGGAAGCATTCCTCAGGGAGTTTTGTTCATATTGACATGATGG
>NW_015152995.1:0-4084 GCF_000732505.1 Cyprinodon variegatus | reverse complement strand
ATCATCATCATCATCATCATCATCATCATCATCATCATCATCATCATCAGTACCGTTTTGAGGCATTGTTATCAAACACACAGAGAAATAAATACAGCTGTTAACAGACAGAGTCCAGCAGCTGTTATTTTTGTAGTGGATTAAATATTAGAGACAATCTAATAAGAAAATATCAGAAAGAGACAGATGGATTTTAGATGGATTTACTCAAAACTAAACACTGCTGCCTGCGTCCTCACTAGAACTAAGAAAGTAGATCAAAAAGCTGAACTTAGATGCTGCTGCCTGCGTCCTCACTAGAACTATAGAAAGTAGATCACATCAGCCCAGTTCTAAAGTCCTTCCTATGCCTCCATGTATCTCTGATAATAGACTTTAGAATCTTTCTATTAGTCTAGAAATCGCTGAATGGCTGAGCTCCAAAATACATTACATACTGTTTGGCAGTGGATCGACAGCCAGACCTCTCAGGTCTACTGAATCAGAACCAGAACCAAACATGGAGAATTAGCTTTCAGTTCTTCTGCTCCATTAATTGTGTTGTTTTAAACTTTTAAAAAGCCAAAGGCTGAAATGAAACATCCTTAATTAAGGTTTCCTTTATTTTACAATCAAATAATAATAATCATAGAAATTGAACTTTATTGATCTCACATAGAGAAATTTACCTCTGCATTTTAACCCATCTCCTTGGGGAGCATTTGGCTGCCATTGTGCGGCGCCCGGGGAGCAGTGTGGGGTTAAAGCCAATTTATGCTTCTGACGCATAGCCTCTGCATCCGTCAAATCTGTCTGTGCAAAAAAATCCTGACTATGCCTCTGACGGTGGCCAACCTGCGTAGACCTCATGCGGAACTGCGCAGACAAAAAGCAGCTGTGATTGGTCCTTGGTAAGCCTTTCCGGCTGTCTGTGTGGTCGTCCTTCTTGATTCGGTGCTGGGGCGCGCATTTTTAAAAACTGAGGAACAACTACAATGGACAACTACGACGAAAGGTTAATCGAGGAGGTGCGGAAGTACAACCACTTGTACGATGCCCCAGACAAATTATATAAAGACGCCAAGGTCTCTGCCAAAACGAAGTTCTCTTGACCATCCGCCGAAGTTCTCGCATAGGCTCCCCCTGTGCGTCCATAGAAACTCCAGGCCGACGGTGCAGAAGCACCCAACCCAAGCGACATTTGATGTGTGCGGTTGCAGAAGTCTTATCTGCCCTTTAAGGGTCTTGCCCAGGGACCCAGAGTGCAGGCACTGCACAGTGCACTGCTCCAACCACTAGGCCAACACACCCCCAACAAACTGAAAATCCAATTCACAGACAGGCTGTACTTTAAACCAAACACTGAAATAGAATGTCATGTCTCTGACACAAACATACTGTTACTGGCATGAAACAAGTCTGTTCTTTGACAGAAGTTGACTGAAAATTTACTCTAGTAGCATTATGAGAATAAACTCATACAATTATGGGAAATTTGTAATATTACAAGAATTAAATTATAAATTTAAGAGAATGAAGTCATGACAAATCTCTTCAGAGAGAAAGCTTCCAACTCATAGTCTTTTGATTTCATTTCAAAGTTCTTATACAGATAATAATTTGATGCTGGTTCGTTAAAAGACTTAATATTTCCTGATTTGTGAAACAGATGTTAAAGTACAGCTTTACAAGATGCTGGAAATTCCTCATTTTAGGGAGGAGTTGTCATAAAATACAACTTTATTCTCGAATAATACTTTTTTCTTGTAATATTACTTTATTCTCGTATTTGGGGGAGAAAAAAAAGCTTTCCGAGGTAAAGGGATGAAAATGTGTCATTGATGTTTATTTATTCTGGTATTCAGAGGTTTTAACCTCTTTGTTTATTTTGTTTCAGAAATACTTTAATAATCTCAGGGAGAAATTACTTTAGTTACATTACTCCATCTGTAATAGAGTGACTATAGGACCAGTTGGATAGAACACTATTTTATGCAATATATGTAATTAGGGGTCCCCGCTCCATCTTGCCATCAGTTTGGGGTCCTTAGCCTTGAAAACGTTGAAGACCCCTGCTATAGGGTATCTGGTGCTGGTCCTTAAGGTCTCTGAATAGGGTGTCTAACATTGGTTGGGCTGAAAATGGCATATTTGCTGTTCTATGAGCNGAAAATGAAAGTCTTAATATTGAGTTAACCAAAGTGCTCATCCAGCTGTTACGTAAATAAGAACAACTTGAGGAAAAGTGTCACGACCTTAAGACCCGGCTGAGAAGAAAGAATGTGCGGATTGATTTGATTACAGAAAAAAAAGAGGGAAGCAACATGATGGAATTTGGGAATTAATTCTTCATTGAGAGGCTGGGAATTACTGGACACCATATCAAGCTATTTGGTGAAGCAAAGGCTGCCCTAAGCCATGTGGAGCAAGAAGCAACTATGACTGAATGACTATAGGATTTATTTCAACGAATATTTCCCAGCACAAGTGTACAAGGAGCATGCAAACTACAGAGAAGTACGAAAACTACATGCGTGCAACATGAAAATGAGTATTCTGTATCTAGCAAATTTGAAAATATTTCAAGTACGCAGCACAAGAACAGTTCCCTAAAACCCTCTGATTTCAGCCATGGGGGTGCAAAAGTATGGAATAACCATGAAGACCACATCCCAGGAGTTGGACATGGAAACCATTCTGCCAGCGGCAGGTTGAGAAAGACCCTGCAGTAAGGGCAAAGTGGGATGCACAGAAGAACTGACCTTAAACTTAAAGACAGTACTTGGTCTCCCACCTGCTGAAAGAAATCCTTCCACAACATATTTCTAATAAAATGGATTTCAGGGAACATGATTCCTCATTATGGTAAAATTAAAACGTACGGCTCGGATAACTGATGCTGAAGTTTATAGGAGATTTAACTATGAGCGAAATGTGTGAGTATGATCAGGAACTTGATCATCTATACAATCAGATAAATGTCACATGTAAATACTACTCTAATGACGAGTTTTCAGGTTGTATTGCACCTCAAAGCAATTTTTTTTTATTCATTTAAATTGCAGAAATATTCTAGGTAATTTCTATAGAATTCAAGATTATTTAAAAACAATAAACGGGAAATTTAATGTAAATGAAGGGGAATGGTGACCTACTGTAGTGGTTAGAGCATTGTGCTTGGGTCCTGGAGGTTCTCAGTTGAAGTCCCACACACACACGCACAGACTTCAACTCTGCATCACTGACCAAAGCCCTTCACCCCCACACTGCTCCCTGGGTGCCGCACAATGGCAGACCACTGCTCCCCAAAGGGATGGATTAAATGCAGAGAGTGAATTTCCTCATTGCAGGACAATACAGGATTAAAAAATAAATAAAAAAAATAATCTAAAGAGAAGCATCATCTCCTGGTCAGACCCTGTAATTCAGTAAAAGGGTGGAGTCAGGGTAAAAAATGCATGCATGCCCAGGAGAAGGCCAGTGGCTGGATGTTGGAGGGGATTTGGTTGCCATTCAGCCAGCTTCTGACAGGGAAGGGCCATTTTTAATGGCTGCTACTGTAGTCCTCTCATTACTAGGCCCAAATGAATTACTGCAGACTCTGTAACACTATACGCTGTAAATGCAATGTCCTGACTAAAGATTAATTAGTGTATTTGACTTAATTTATACTAGTTTGTAAAGTTTACTTTCTTATACCACATTATCCTGAACTTTTACCCTGCATACTTCTTTCTATTAGGTTATATGAACTTGATTTTTTTGAGTAAGTAGCATGGTTTGTTGTATGAGACTTCGTTTACTGTGCTGCACACCCCAGTGTGCATGTCCATTTACGTTTTTTTTTTTTTTCCATCGGTTTGAGCACAGTTACCACTCGCGGTAGAGTCAAGCATAGGTCACGCATATAGCCCCGATGCTCTCACATAGAACGTTGGTTCTAATGTTGGTTATGGTAAGTGCAACTCTTTTGTTTTTAATCTTATCAATGTTATTTACTGTTTGAAAGAACGCAGGCTCTTCAACTTTTTTGTTAATACCTTAGCCAGTGTATATTTGACCACTAAGAAAGTCACAGAATGTGATGTCAGACTCAGTGATTGCA
>NW_015152994.1:20252-22431 GCF_000732505.1 Cyprinodon variegatus | reverse complement strand
GACAGGAATGTGACACATAATGAAGAGACTTTTTAATCCTTTAATGTGGGAAATGATCCTGCTGGCCACCTCTTCATTTCTCAATCTCTTCCTAAAGTACTTCTCCTTCTGTGGGTCGGTGAACCCTCTGATTTCTGTCACCATGCCAACAAACTCAGGAGGGATCTTATTGGCTGCTGCAGGTCGTGTGGTTATCCAGAGGAGAGCCTTTGGAAGCAGTTTCCCCCTGATGAGGTTAGTCAGCAGAACATCTATTGAGGTGGACTCTGTAACATCAGTCAGAATCTTATCATGGTGGAGGGAAAGTCGACTCTCATCCAGACCATCTAAGATGAACAGAACCTGGAAGTTTTCAAAGTCATTGATCCCTGCGTCTCTGATTGGCTTAAAGTGTTTATTAATCAGTCCCACCAAGCTGAACTTTTCCTCTTTCAGCACATTCAGCTGTCTGAAGGTGAATGGAAATATGAACTGGATGTTCTGGTTGGTTCTGCCTTCAGCCCAGTCCAGAGTGAACTTCTGTGTTAAGACTGTTTTCCCGATGCCAGCCACGCCCATCGTCATCACGGTTCTGATCCGACTCCTTCCTCCTCTTGATTTGAAGATGTCCTCTGATCTGATTGTTTCTCCTGATCTGTTTTGTATCCAGGATGCTGCTTCAATCCTTCTGACCTCATGTTCATCGTTGACCTCTGTAGTCTTTCCCTCAGTGATGTAGAGCTCTGTGTAGATCTCATCCAGAAAGGTTTCCTTTCCTGCTTTAGCAACGCCTTCAGAGACACGTTCAAACTCATCCTTCAGAGACGCTTTAAGGTCACGTTGACATCGATCTGTAACATCTGAATAAAGAGACAAAGACGAAAGAATAATTTTAGAAAAACAAAGAAAAGGAACGATTTCTGACATTCTCTGTGGGGTCTTTGTATTTCTATGACAAAAACATTTCTTATTAACACATGTTAACGGTGAGAGGGTTTTCTGTATCCAACAAGCTTCTTATGCACAAAGAGATTGTTCAGCTGTCAAAATCAAAGAATACATAAGGAAGAAATTCTAAAGCTTGCAGCAAACAAGTAAACCCCTGATATCTAAAACCATGTGTGAACCTGTGACTTAAACAGGGCCAGCCTATCCTCTATGGGGCCCTAAGCAAAATTAGATGTTTGGGCTCTTTGCTGATACTATGAATTACAGCCAGTTGATCAGGTCATTCACACCTGATATAAACTCATTATAGATCTGCTAATGCTGTTTTATTTATCCATAGACATCATCTCGTATGAATAAAAGTAGTAAAATAAATAAACTATTATGCAGTGTATTTACAGGAACGTTGTTTAACAACAATAGGAATACGCAAAAATACATTGTAGTAAAAAAACAGCAAAGTCGTCAAATAGCTGATAAATAAAATGATAATTTGAAATTTTCAAAGCACATGAGAATCAAGTAAGCCACCTTGTGTCAAAAATTATGTATGACCTATGATTTATGACCCCCCATTTATGATTTATGACCATGTCTCAAAAATGATTTATGACCCCCCCCCCTTCCAGTCCCATCCCCTAATTATTCTACTTTAAACTTCATGTCATTTTCTCCCTGGTTTCAGGAATCTTTTTATTTCCTTTATTTAATGTTTGATTTAACTATGTCAGAGAGTCAAGTAAGCCACCTTATTCAAAAGGCAATAACGTCAACTGATCTAATGACCGATACCGCAAACACAGTTTGAGGAAAGTCCCTTAAAGTGTGGGAGCAATTTACGCTTTGTAAAGTGAAAAAAGTTGTAACATCAAACTTTTGCAAAAAGGAATTAACATGGCACGGAAGCACCACTGTTATGTTGCAGCACCTGAAAAGAAAACACGTTGGAGCCTTCGATGGCAGTGAAGAGAGCTCATCAGCAGGGTGAGTAACCATGTTTGTTTTGTTTGAAAGTGGGGAAACGTACCGTCAGTTTCTCAGGTAGGTCTCTGATGCTTTCCTTACCTTGTTAGTAGGTTACAGACAGTCATAAGGTTGGCTACTTGTTTTAATTTAATTTGCATTAGCTTAAGCAGCATTTAGATTTACTTTATAAATAAATTAACTTGCAAATTATGAGGGCAAGGCTTTTAAAGTTTAAATCTTCTGGCAAAGATAAAGTAAAGAGCAGTAGCGGCCAGCCCATAGGGGG
>NW_015152994.1:16155-19119 GCF_000732505.1 Cyprinodon variegatus | reverse complement strand
CTGTTATTATATAGTAAATTAAATTATTACTGTTAAATTGTATTTATTGTCCAATTGTTTATTTGAATTCTTATTCTGGATTAGTTGGAGACATACACTAGGCTATATCAGCCCCACCAAAAATATTTTTCACCAGCCGCCACTGGTAAAGAGGATCCTGTATTTTATGGAGGCGAAGCAGAATAAAATCCAGCAAGATTCATTATTTGCTACATTCCCATGTAAACATTTGTCTTTGTATGATGTGTGTTTTTTAGCACCCCTAGTTCTCTCATTTTCATTCCAAATAGAATTTATAATTTGAATCACAGGGTAATCTTTATCTCTATGGTTAGGTATTTTCTCAAGTATCAACTTTAACTGTTATACTTTCCTGTCTTAAAAGGCAGAACTCTTCTAGTCTAAAAAAAAAACTTGTTTGTTGAAATGGGGGATGTATTTGAAGAGTTAATTCAGAAAGTAAATTGAAATATTTGTATTTTACGGTAATGGAAAATAAATTAATAATATTTAATATTTAATATTTAAAATTTAAAGGGCACATAAAAAAGAATATTAGAATTTTTAAATGAAGACTTGAACATTTCATTTATGTCTGTAGATGGATAAATGAGGAAGTTTCAAAAATGCAATACTACTGCAGAACTCATTCTGTGAGAAAAAATATTTATAAATCAAAAAATTTCTAATTATTTACACAAAATATTAAATAACGTTAGAAATGAAAATTCTAGTTTTATGCTTTCTGCTGACATGCTGCATGTTGACATGCTGCAGGGATGTATTTTAACAGTGTACCGTCCTTCTCATTAGAGAAGAAAACAACAAACAATGACAAGCTTCATCGTGGGAAAGACATGGAAGGCTATGTTTATTTGTTCTCTATATTTATAGTATTATTAAGCAAGTGTTATAGTTGAAACAAATTCTGTTATTAATTTTTGTTGTGTGGATATATTTATCCTATTGTTTGAACCCCTTAGGGGCTTTAAAAAACAAAAAAATGCCTGTCTTTTTTGCGCTTTATGAAACAAAGTACCCTATATTTTGTGGATGTACAGCTACATTTCTCATTTATTTTTTGATATTGCAACAGTACAGTTAATGAGCAACCTGTACTTGTGTGCCTGTTTGTTTTGTCTAAAATGTTAATTTTGGATTAAAGAGGTTAATATTAAAAATATTTTTTGTCCGATTCATCGATTAATGGAAAAAATTAATCGGCCGATTAATCAATTTTTAAAATAATCGCTAGTTGCAGCCCTACATACATACATATACATTACACTCCTAAACACACTTTTTTATTATGCTTATATCATTATATCCCCTGGGATATTTATGTGTTTATCTGTATATTTTATGTGTTATTGTTGACACATATTGTTGAGTGAATAATAATTTTTTTTTTACATGAATATTACAAATACATCATCAGTGACTGCTGTACTGCTCTAACCTGTAAACGGACTTTGTGCAGATCTAGGCAGGAAGAAAGAAGCTACACATCCCGTTTCAAAACAAAAGACACACTTCAGAATGAAAGCATGAACATAGAACATAAAATTGATTTGAAAAATTAAGAGGTAGTGTAGAAACTCAAGCTCTGTGGAGTTTTTAAATTGGTTCATTCATTTAACCCGATTGTAAATCTATGTAAGATTTAAAGGCTAATTCACAGACAAATCATACAACTAAATGGCATTATGCATGCACAACTTTCAAATATAAAAAGACTATGGCATTAACAGACATGTACTTGTAATTCAGTCTTGATGTAAAATCTTGAGAGCATGTGTAATATGTAATTAGCATAACAATGTAATCAGTACATGTATTTACAGGGGGGAGTGTTAGCATAGTGTGTTAGATCAGTGCGCCTGCATCAAAAAAGGTTGCAAGTACCCGGTGCGATCCCCACAGCCTGCACTCTGGGTCCCTGAGCAAGACCGTAAACCCCACACTGCTCCCTGCGCACCACACAATGGAAGCATACTACTCCCCAAGGGGAGGGGTTAAATGCAGAGGTAAATTTCTCCAGTGTGAGATCAATAAAGTTCAATTACATCATGAGTTTAGCACTTTTGGTGTATCTGTATTATTGTGCCCCATTAACACATTATTCTGTTGTGATGGATTTGTATATGTTACATTACATGATTTACAGAATTCATACTGACTATGCCATGTGTGATGAATTTATCTTTATTTAAAAATCTTAAACCCAACCCCACCCTCCCCGAAAATGAGAAAATCATTGTTCGATGCTCTAGTGCACGTATTGTTTACATTGCAACCGGTCTAACTAGTGAGTACCAATATGCCGGCTGGTGAAATCACTCCACCCTGTACTACCAACATGCTTTCAGCAATCCAGTAAATAAATAGAGATCAGTGATTGGTTTTGAGAAAATAAAAATAATGTTTACCTAAAACTCCTCCCTATCACAATGCAATCCCAAAATTATCTGGCTCTTCATTTAGAATTATGAAATAAAACTGAAAACATTCAGATCTGGTTGAAGTTTTTGATATTTTTGAACAAATCTAATTCAGCATTAACGTCAGCATTAAAACAACTTTAATGTCAGATACCCAGCTGGTTAAATTTGCCCTTCTCATTCATCTAGAAGACCGGGTTTGGACCATTATGTAGTTCTCTTGGTATATAATGCAAACCAAAGCTAAAAGGACTGCAAATAAGAATAAACACCTTCACCCTCATCACCCCGAGGCTCATAGCATCGCCGTTCAGACACCACAAGCAGAATAAACTATTAAACGTGTTTTCTTTTTTATTCATCCTTTAAAGGAATAGTACACCCAAAACATGATTAGCCTTCATTTTCTACTCACCCCCATGCTGAACAAAACTCTGGAGTACTTTTTTGATATCTCAAATGCATCTGGAGATCTGGGAGGCTTCTTGCTGTCTGCTGACATTCAAATAATGGAGGTCTATGG
>NW_015152994.1:10451-15530 GCF_000732505.1 Cyprinodon variegatus | reverse complement strand
TATCAAAAAAGTACTCCAGAGTTTTGTTCAGCATGGGGGTGAGTAGAAAATGAAGGCTAATCATGTTTTGGGTGTACTATTCCTTTAATGCTATCTTTTGTTTTTCTTATTGTTTGTGTCTAATATAAAGAAAAATGACGCAAAGCGATGTATGACAATGGTGAATATACGTTGTTTACTTTTACTTTATATATAAGAAGAGCAACAGGAAGTTGAATGGAAGTAGATCATCCTTTAAAAGCTCAGCTAGTTCTTTGCGTACTCCTCCAGACAATGCAGCCCCACTAAAAATTATGAAATTTAATATTAGGAGACTGGCCCGGTTTAATACAGAGCAGAGAAAATAACAATAATCCTAGTTTTCTTTTAAGTACAGTTGCCATTCCCACCCAGAGCCATAGCTCTTGTGAACTGTCCGTTTTCTGTGCTGTTAGAATTTATGGGCTCATTTATGGGTAATTCTATTATAGGGGATTCTATAAATGATAAGATCAATAGCACTACTCAAATGATGTTTGGTTTGTCTCTGGAAGGTGAGGCAGAATCTGAGGTAGCCATAGAATCTAAACCGGGTTTAGATCAAAGCAATCTAAACCCGAACTTTTGGAGTTAGCAAAACTATCTTCATCAAAGGCTTCAAGTTATATGTTAGATCTAGTTCCAACCAGGTTATTTAAGGATGTCTTTCTGCTTATTTCCATCTTTAGATATGATTAAGACTGCACATATAGCTTTTAAGGTATTTGTTAAGATTATTTTTATTGATGATTTGTGAGTCTATTACACCCTAACAATACCTGCCTGTTATGTGTCCAACTTATGTTGTTTTTTTAGGATAAGTAGACAACATTAAAATTATTCCCTAATGTTTACCTAAAAGAAAGTGTAGTTTCAGCTAGTAAAATAAGTTACCACGTTCTACTTGACAGTCAACATAATAACCCGAGGCGTCAAGTAACAAAGTAGAAATACTTTGTTACCTTAATTAATAAAATAAATCAATAACAATAATTTCTAATTTGACTTTTTAAATTAAATTTTCACTTAGGAACCTTGACCCAGATTTCTTAGTCAAATATAGGGTAAGGTCTAATCTTTTCTTATCTTATATTATTGAGAAAATAATTCCCAAACAATTGTTTAGAAAATACTTCCTAAACAAGTGTGTGACCACTTACACTATAAATTAACTTTTTAGTGAGGATTAAGTACTCAAAGCAAGAAATCTTAGCACTAAACAGAACTGGTGAAAGTCACTAATGATATTCTCATTGCCTCAGATAATGGACTTGTGTCTGTTTATCAGAGCTGCGTTTGAATCAGTTGATCTTTATATTCTTTTAGAAAGACTCAAACATTCTATTGGAATTAAGGGAACAGTTCTAGACTGGTTTTATTTTCTAATAGATTTGTTTGTGTTAATGATAAACGTCAGTGTTACTTGTGGAGTACTACACGTATCAGTGACAGGAACACTCTTGTTAATGCGACAACCTGTAGTTTTAGATATCACAGTGGCTGGTGTTGTCAACTTTTCTAATACGTCACTAGGTGTTATATAAACACCTAGTGGTTTGGAAAGATTTAGAGACTTTATTGGTGATAAAGTCAACATTGATAGTTTTGAGAAACACTATCTGATTTTTGCCACAGTGTGTCGCTGTGAGACTGGCAAAGACAGGTGCCAGTACATTTCTGTTTTCCCTCTGGCTACCTCCAATTCTCTGGTACAAGCACATGCTTTTCTGTGGAGTCTGGATCAATTAACATGCCAAGAAGGCTAAAGGAAGGTCTTCTGTATTTCGAGTTCAAAGATGGTGAAGCTGTAAAGCTCAACTTGGTATATCATTTTATTTTGGGTTCATATGATTGTGTGCCTGGTATCTGAGGATTCAGTTGCCCATAGTCATTAAAATGACCATACATCACTGGTCCCCTGTTTGCAGCAGTGAGGTAAGCCAGTAATAACTGGGAGGGATTATTATCCAATCCTGACAGATCCAGCGTAGTCATTCCAGAACTCTTTTTTTATAAAATCTATCTCAACATAAAATGTTACATCCGCATAAATTAGCTGTGGATGTAGTTCGCATACGTGTATTTTTGATTAAAAATGGTAAAATGTTCCGTTTTTCTTTGTTCCAGGAAAACGTATTTATATACCGCAATTGAAAAAAATAGTGCTGTAAAGGAAATGCATCATTAGAAACCACACAGAGAAATGGACATTGCAGTGGGAAAGATGTAGTTAAGTCATTAATAAAATGAAAATTTATACAAAATGAATAAAACCATCAATGATAAAGGTTAAGTTTTACTACATCTTTAAGACATCATTTTTAGATTGGTCAGTAAAAGGCTGCTCTACACAAATGTGTTTTTAATCAAGATTTAATACAACTTTGGGTTTCAGCACTTTAAAGCTTTCTTAGTTTTAGTTAGGATGCAGGCAGTAAACATACATTTATGGTATTTGTTAATGGTGTGTTTGCCTAATGCCCACAAGAAAAATCTGTGTCTTTTCTGTTGTTCCAAAGAGGAACCAAAACTGTATAAAAATTTAAGAATTAATAAAAGTTTTCTAAAAATAAAAACAGGTTTTTGTTGTTGTTGGGGACATTTTACAAGCACAGGTTTTATTTTGCATTTAGAGTAGGAAAACAAAAAGATTGTAAGCTCTGCTATAAAAGTACCTTTATGGAACTGTTTGGGCTTACCTGACTGAACAGAAGAAGAAGAATTAGAGGAAATCAAACCCAGTTGATAAGACAGACTATGGTCTCTGAGCTGAATACGTTGGATCATCTTTCTGCTGGGCTCCTGTCCTTTCTTTATCACATCATCTATAGTGCGGCGGGCCTTGTTGGCTGTGACTGCGTTCCCTTCTAGTATTTCAGCTACCTCCGAAGAATTAAAAACACCATCTTTTCGAAGGTCATCAAGGAGCTCATTTAGGACTGCTGAGGAAACCCTTTTTACAAAGTCAGGTCGAACATCAGACAGCTTATTCTCTGCAGGGAGAATCAGAGACAGGATTTATTTAAAATGAAGGTAGAAAAAACTTTGATCAAAGTAATGGTTTATTTAATATCAGCTTCTATTTCATTGCATGTCTTTGCTTAACAACCCTAGTAAACCCAGTTTCAGGTCAGAAATGTTTGATTTGAACTATTTACAGTGCCCTCCGCAATTATTGGCACCCCTGTTTAAGATGTGGTCGAGGACTTCAAAAAATTCTCCTTTTCTTTTAAACAACAAAGAACCCAAATGCAAATAAAGAGAAAAATCCAACCTTTTACTTCAGTACATTACTTTGGTGGTAAAAATAAAATCACACATTTAGAAAATAAAAAACATGAAATCATGTGTCCCATAATTATTAGCACCCCTAACAATTCCACTAAAATGTAATTGATTTCATTTAAATGTATTTTTCTGTAGTTCCTAAAATTGGTCAGGGTATCTAAGAACTTTTAATTAGTAATTCTTTACTTCCTGTTTCCCTGGAGTATAGATAGGACGTGACGCAGAGGCCTAATTCTCTTACCAATTAATCAGCATGGCAAAGAGAACACACAATTCAAGTAAGGCAGATGTGCATCTACCTTCATAAGTCAAGCAATGGTTACAAGAAAATAGCCACTCGCCTTAACTTGCCTGTATCTACAGTCAGAGGAATCATTAAGAAATTTAAAACAACTGGAAGAGTGACAAACGAGGCTGAAAGAGGTCCCAAGTTTTTCTTGCCACAATGCACAGTGAGGAGGATGGTAAGAGAAGTAAAAAAGTCCTACGCCTTCCTGTCACAGAATTGCAACAAAGAGGGGAATCTTGGGGTCCCAAAGTCTCTAAAACAACCATCAGACGCTCTCTACATGCCAACGAGCTGTTTAGAAGACATGCAAGGAAAAAGCCTTTTCTCACCAACAAACAAACAAACGTGTGGTGTTTGCTAAGCGGCACTGGGACCTCAACTGGGATTGTGTGCTTTGGTCAGAGAGACTAAAACTGAGGCAACAAACGCTCTAAGTGGGTCTGGTGTAAAACATAAGATGAGTATGCTGAAAAGCACCTCATGCCCCTGATTAGGATCTGTAATACAGTAGGCCTGTTTCTCTTCCAAAGGCCGGGGGAATCTGGTTAGGGTGCATGGCATCATGAACGCTTTGAAATACAAGGACATTTTAAATGAAAACCTGATGGCCTCTGCCAAAAAGCTGAAGATGGGTCATCATTAGGTCTTTCAGCAGGATAATGATCTGAAACATGTGGCAAAATCTACACAAAAATGGTTCAGCAGTACCAAAATCAAGGTCCTCCCATGGCCATCTCAGTTCCCACACCTCAACCCAATGGAAAACCTGTGTGGCGAGCTAAAGAGGAGAGAGCACAAGAGAGGACCCAGGACACTGGATGATCCAGAAAGATTGTGCAAAGAAGCATGGTCAAAGATCCCTCTCTCTGTGTTCTCCAATCTTGTGACATGTTAGAGGAGGAGATTAAGTGCTGTCTTGTTGACAAAAGGGGGCTGTACAAAGTATTAACATCAGGGGTGCTAATAATTATGGGACACATGATTTCAGGTTTTTTGTTTTTCTAAATGTGTGATTTTATTTTTACCACCAAAGTAATTTACTTAAATAAAAGTTTGGATTTTTCTCTTTTTTTGCATTTGGGTTCTTTGTTGTTTAAAAGAAAAGTAGATTTTTTTTAAGTCCTTGACCACATCTTAAATAGGGGTGCCAATAATTGCAGAGTGTACTGTAGGCTCTGGTCATTTACCCCAATCCTGCTGGACTTCCTGTTGCCCCTCCTCTGAATGTCTCTCCATCTTCTCTCTGGAAAAACAGAATAAATATTAATTCATCTTGTTTCAGGCTTTCTTTAAAATATACACTACCTTTCAAAAGTTTGGGGTCACATTGAAATGTCCTTATTTTTGAAGGAAAAGCCCTGTACTTTTCAATGAAGATAACTTTAAACTAGTCCTAACTTTAAAGAAATACACTCTATACATTGCTAATGTGGTAAATGACTATTCTAGCTGCAAATGTCTGGTTTTTGGTGCAATATCTACAT
>NW_015152994.1:0-9522 GCF_000732505.1 Cyprinodon variegatus | reverse complement strand
CAGAAGCAGGCAGCTGGTATTCTATCAGTAATGGAGTGGCCAGCGCAGTCACCAGATCTGAACCCCATTGAGCTGTTGTGGGAGCAGCTTGACCGTATGGTATGCAAAAAGTGCCCATCCAACTTGTGGTAGCTTCTTCTGGAAGCGTGGGATGCAATTTCCCCAGATTACCTCAACAAATTAACAGCTAGAATGCCAAAGGTCTGCAATGCTGTAATTGCTGCAAATGGAGAATTCTTTGACGAAAGCAAAGTTTGATGTAAAAAAAAAAAAACTTATTTCAAATACAAATCAGTATTTCTAACCTTATCAATGTCTTGACTCTATTTTCTATTCATTTCACAACGTATGGTGGTGAATGTGACTTTTCAGGAAAACACAAAATTGTTTGGGTGACCCAAAACTGTTGAACGGTAGTGTATTTACTTTATTTCTCATTAAGTTAGAATAGAAACAAAAAAAGCTGTAATAAAACCATCTAAAACAGGATATGCTGGTACTGTTAGGTTTCTGTTTCTGTTATATTTTTCTTTTGATATTCAGTTTTGCTTTGTTTTATAGGTTTTTATGGTTTAGTTTTTATTTTGTTGTGTTCCTTGGGTTTTTCTCAGTTACTGTCTCAGTCTTGGTTCTGTTATATTTTCTTTTTAGTGTTCAGTTTTGCTTTACTCCTTGTTTTCTAGTGTTAGTGGTTTTATTTTTATTTTGCCGTGTTCTCTGGTAAATTGCTAGTTACTGTTTCAGTCGTGGTTCTGTTTGGTTTTCTTTTGAGTATCCAGTTTTGTTTTACTCATTGTTTTCTAGTTTAAAGGGTTAAATTCTTATTTTGTTGTGTTTTCCTGGTTATTTTCAGATTTCTTGGTTTCTATTTGTTGCCCTCTGCTGCCCTCTTATGTTCTCCTTTTCCCCTCTTGCTCTGTGCACACCTGCTCCCAGTTTGCTCATTAGCCCTCTCTTTGTTTCGGTCTCATATAAATACTCTTACTTTTCAGTTCCTCTTTGCTGGGTCCTCTTCTAACCTCATCAGTCTTCCTCCTACTCGCCTCTCTGAGTTACAGTTCTTCCCCTGATGACTCCTAGGTTTTTTGGTTAGGTTTGACTTGTGTTTTCATTTTTTTTTTTTAATCTTATAATTCTTTTGGACTCCTGGTTTGGTTTCTCGTTTGTTTTTGGACTTTGTTTTCATTTGGATTTTGTTATTCCTGTTGCCTGTGGTGTTGGACTTTCAGTACTCTACATTAAATCAACTAAAAATTCACCTCTGCCTGCCTGCTTCTGCTTTTGTGTCCTCAATCCACAAACAAACCCTGACAGGTACAACACTCCAGGCAATCCAGTTTGCCCCAAAGGGAGGTGATTAAAAGGCACTGTAAGTTCCTCTTAATCACACTGACAAAATAAGGTCAGGTGATAGGAAAAAAAAAGATGCTAAATCTCTAATTCCTAAATGGAAGGTCCTCTCTGAAATTGCTGTATTGGACAGGATGGTTTTATTTTTAAGAAAACTCAGTGGCATCTCTGTGTTGCTATGTGTTGCTATAAGAACGACTGCTTTCCCTTTCCTTTGGAAGCTAAAGGCTTTTAACTACAGTTTGTGGACTTCCTGATAGTAAAGAATTACAATCGTCCAGCCTTGAAGTAACAAACGCATGGACTAGTTTCTCATCATCACCCCTGGACAGGAGATTTCTGATTTTTGCAATATTCCTCAGATGAAATTCTAGAAAATTCAATTCAGTTTATTTCTATAGCTCCAATTCACATCATTTCATCTCAGGTAACTTTCCACTTCACCAGATCATCTAGCCATAACCCTACCCTAACCCTAACTGGTTTTCCTTAGACAGAAAACTTTGAATCAATCTGACTGGATGATCTGGTTGAACTGTAAAGTGCCTTGAGATGACATGTGTTGTGAATTGGCACTATAGAAATAAACTGATTGGAACTGAATTGAAACTGGGATTAATGAGGCTCCCAGATAGAAGGAACTGGCTTCACTGACAGGCTTTCTCTAGATATCTAAGCAGAATCATTCTTCCAGCTTTGTTCCGAGATCCTCGTTTTGTTTACTTGAAGATGAAGCTCATTCTAGATGAACTGTGGAGGGAGGAGGAGTTCAGCCAGTGAGCTGAGCTGGAGTCCAGAGTCAGTCTGGACCACTTAAACCAGTTCAAACTGGGAACTGCAGATGAGCTTTTAGTGTTTCTCTACCATCG
Source organism: Cyprinodon variegatus (assembly GCF_000732505.1). Lineage (NCBI taxonomy): Eukaryota > Metazoa > Chordata > Actinopteri > Cyprinodontiformes > Cyprinodontidae > Cyprinodon > Cyprinodon variegatus. The sequence continues at coordinate 7,303 of NW_015152994.1, read as the reverse complement.
CTGCTGAGATTAACTAAAATGATCTATGAAACATTTATTCTGAGTTCATCAGATAAACTGCAGCATGAATGAAAGCTGAGGGTTCTGCTGAACTCACAGCATGGAGCGGAGCGGACAGAAAGAAGAGACAGTTCTCTCTTTCAGCAGATCACCTTTGTGGGGGGCCCCATTGGCCCCTCCGGCCCCTGCGTTTAGCCGGCCTTGAATCTGACAGATACGAGGGATCAGGGACTATAGCCTCGGCACATGTAGCTTCTGCTCTACCACTGAACCACCCAGAACCCCAATAGAACCTGAGCTGGATCAGAGGCAGGGTGACACTAAGGTTTGTTTGATGCTGGGAGGAAAGAGATGCCACAGAGTTGCAGATGAACAGCTGCTGGGAGAGTTCTGGTTTCTGAGCAACATGATGAAGTTCTGAATGGACACAACCTGCAGCTCCACAGGTAGGACTGTGTGGACAAAGACACCAAGGAGCCTGCTGCAGTGAGGGCTGCTTCTACAGCCCAGGTCCATCTGCTCTAAGGAACCAGAACCATTATGCTGATCCATGACACAGTAAGTATCTATCTCTGCTCATTTAAATTTAGATCTGAAGAATTTCTGGAATTTATCGGGCTGGAAGGAGAGAAAATGGATTTGGAACAGTCAGTTATCTGTTGGATGATCATGAGAAACCAGCAGAACAAAGACCAAACCAATGAGAAACCAGCTCAGATGAACCAAAGTCAGATTCATCAGTTAGAAAATAATTTCTAACTCTGGATCTGAGGGTCCAGGTTCTGCACTGAAGGCTGGAACTACTCCTTTGGACCGGTCACTCTTCATAGACAGGCAGCTGGATCCTGGAGGTTCTTCTCTTTCCTCCTTTAGATCACAATCTTCCCGTGGTAACTTCTAATAAATGAACCACACTAATTTTGATGTCGAGTTTGTATTTTATGTAAGGTAATACATCCAAAACATACAGGTAATGGAGAAACTGTTAGTACAACTTGCCACCGGAACATTCGGTCTTCTACTATGGTTGTGAGATCTACACTCTGTGCTGGATAATACACATTCCTATATTCTATAGTCATCGGGCGCCACCTATTGGTAACAATTACAATTGCCCATATTACCATCATTACAACATTCCTCCCCAATTAAGTTCAGAAATTCCTCCCTTAACTATTAACTACCAGAACTGAAACTTAATCTGGACTTTACCAAAAATCTATACTGACCTTAATACAAACAACTTATTTTAGCATACACCTGAAAACAAAAGAAATATAGTATATGCATTAAGAAAAAGCAGTGATACTTCAAAAGTTCAGTCTATCAGGAGCCTTTCGAACATGGTGTGATCTGTGCACTGCCTCCTGCTGAACAGCCCTCACCACAGGTGTTTGAGTTTTGGGCGACTCCTGTGCGGTGGTCACCACAGGAGTCTGTGTCTGTGTCTCTGTGGTGTCTGACTGTCCAGTCTCTGTTGAAGACACCGGCACTTCCGGTGGTGATTCCTATGCTGGAAACGTTTTTCCAGAAGACCCCAGTGGCAACTGTGCCCTGCTGACAGTCCCTGGTCCTGTGTCATGACGCAGCCGCAGATTGTCCTGATGTCTACGGAAAACACGTCCATCTGACAGCCTGATGATGTAGGAGATGGGACTCATCTTTTTCATAATAGCCCCAGGAAGCCATCGCTGCTTGGAGTTACTGCAGAAGTTCTTTACATAGACCTTGTCACATGGTTCCAGCAATCTCTCTCTTGCATGAAGATCATGCCTCTCCTTTAGCTTTTCCTGCTTCCTCTCTACCTTTTCCTTAAGGCCCGGGCAAAGCAGATCTAGCCTTGACTTAGGCCTACGGCCCATGAACATCTCTGCTGGTGTACACGCAGTGGTGGTCTGAGGTGTCAGACGGTACTTGAACAGGAAACGTGAGAGTCCAGTACTCATTGTATCACCTTTCATGTGCTTCAACCCTTCCTTTACGGTCTGTACAGCACGTTCAGCCAGTCCATTCGATGCTGGGTGGAAAGGCCCTGCAAAGTCCAGATGTAACATAGACTAGCGATGGTCTGGACACTCCCATGGATGCAAGGGAGGTGGTGGCGACATTTTCTGATCGGCTTGACACTGTGTGCACGATTTTACCTTGTTTTCCAGGTCTAAATCCATTTTTGGCCACCAGATGTAGGATCTTGCCAGAATTTTAATTCTAGACACACCTGGATGTGTCTCATGCACTTCCTCCACAATCTGTGAGCCGCCTGGGGGAGGCACAATGACCAGTTGGGGGATGCAACGTTTCTTACCAAATAGACTAATCAGTGTCTTATGGTCTGTGTGGATTTTGAAAGGACGGCCGTAGAGATACTGATGAAAGCGCTTAACAGCAAACACAATTGCCAGTTCTTCCTTATCTAGCTGTGAGTATCCTTTTTCTGCAGCTGTCAACATGCGCAAAGCTAAACCAACAGGCTTCTCTGACCCATCCTCCATCACATGGGACAGCACTGCCCTTACACCGTACAGCGATGCATCACATGCGAGGGTCAACTCTTTGTGTGAGCAATTCTTTCACGCCCCTGAATGCTCTTTCTTGATCCTCACACCACTGCCACTATGTGCAATTGTACAGTAGTTTATACAGTGGTGCCAAGACCTTTGAGAGGTCCTGTAAGAATTTCCCATAGTAATTCACCATTCCAAGGAAAGATCTGAGTTTGGTGATGTTCTTGGGGCTCTGGGCCTCCTTTATAGCTCGGACTTTGTCTTCCACTGGGCAAATACCCTTGGTTGGATCTTGTGTCCTAGGTAAGTGACACTCAGTGCCATGAACACACATTTGTCCCTTTTTAGTCTCAGCCCTGCATCTGAGAGTCTCTGTAACACCTACTCAAAGTTGCTGAGATGCTCACCCTCTGTAGCCACTGTAATGAGCAGATCATCCAGGTAGCAGGCCACGTGTGGGATGCCCTGCAACAGACCGTCCATTGTCCTTTGACAAATGGCGGGGCTGGACGCTACTCCAAACACTAGGCGGTTGTATTTGAACAAACCCTTGTGTGTGGTGATGGTGACGAACTCCTTGGACTCATCATCTAGCAGCAGCTGTTGATAGGCTCATGTCCAGTTTTGTGAATGACTTCCCCCCAGCCACCGTTGCAAACAGGTCCTCCACCCGTGGCAACGGATACTCCTCCAGCTTTGACACCTGGTTCACGGTAAGCTTATAGTCCCCACATATTCTCACTGTTTTGTCAGGCTTGATAACAGGAACTATAGGAGCTGCCAACTTGGAGAACTGGATTGGCTCAATGATGCCCAGCATCTGTAAGCATTTCAGCTCCTCCTCCACTTTCTGTTTCATGGCGTAGGGTACTACTCTGGGCTTGTAGAAACGTGGTGTGGCTTTGGGGTCAATGTGGAGTTTCACTGTCATTCCTCTCAGTGTGCCCACCTCATCCCTGTACCGCTGTAGAATATCCTCTGTTGTGCCTGTGTACTTTACTTAATGCCAGTTTGGTTCCATTTTTCTGAGCCAGTCACGCCCCAAGGTACTGGGTCCACTACCCTTTGCCACCACTAGTCTGCCCTCAGCCTTCTGGTTTCCCACTGCAATGCTCACCTTTAGTACTCCAATGTGGGTAATGGGCTGACCAGTGTATGTCCTAAGCTGGAGCTTGGATGGAGTCAAGGGTGTTGGGTTATACCTCCAGGTCCTCCTGTAGGTCTCCTCACTGATGACAGATGCTGTCGCTCCTGAATCGATCTCAAACTTGACATCCTCTCAATGTACGGTGACTGTGGCATAGTATGGCATAGGCGGTTCCTCATCAGTGTCCATTGCAAACATGTCAAAAGAACACATAGCCTCCTCGCTAGCTTCCTTTACATGGTGTGTGTGAGCCTGATGTTGCTTTCCCTTCCATTTGTCAGTCTTTTTTTTGGTTTTAGCCCATCTGCACTTCTTTTCTAAATGTCCTTTTTTCTTGCACCCCGGCAGACTGCATCCTTGAATTTGCATTAATTTGCATAGTGTGCCCCTTCACACCAAAAACATTCAACTCGCTTGCCATATCGCGAACTGTCTTTCTTGACATGATGCACTGCCACCGGTTGTACTCCAACATGCCCTTTCTGGATGTCTTTGGCATTGCTAGCAGCCGTTTTCATTCCCCAGAGAAATCTGTACAGCCTTTTTGAAAGTCAAAGTTGCCTTTGTCTCACTCAGCAAGCCGTGCTGAATCGCATAATCTTTTATGCCGCATTCCAGCTGGACAGCATTCATGTCATCTAGTACTGCTCCAAATCACAGTGCTCTGAAAGCTGTCTAAGCTCCGCTACGAAGTTAGCCACGGACTGACCTGACTTTCTGGAGTGACTGTGGAACTTGAAATGCTGAACAATTACAGACGGTGTTGGATTGTGTTGGTCGCTAATGAGTTTGATTAAGTCTACATATGGAATTTCACCTGGTTTTCGTGGTGAAGCCAAGTGCCGTTTCAGCTTGTACGTCTTTGCCCCACACACACTCTTGAAAATCAAGCACTTCATAGCCTCTTTAGTAATTCCATTAGCATTAAAAAAGTGTCCCAACCTTTCCTCATACTAAGTCCAATCTTCGTCTCCCTCCACATATTCACCGATACTTCCAAATGTTGCCATGATTTGTTCAGGTCGTTGTTCTTCTCCCTGTCCCCTTTCCACAGCAACTGGCGCTCTGTTCCCATCTCAGACCTTCTTTTGTTCTTCAGCGCTAGTTTGTTGTTGTTCCTCGTCGTTTCAATGGTAGTTGATCAATGTATCTAGTTAAAATCTCCTATCAGCAGAGTTAGGGTTAGTCTAAGAAGTTGTTCTAATAGATGGGACCTCACCCTAACCTAACCCTAACCTCATTTTATAGTGGGGTTCCTCCTCAGTTTGATTCTGTCGTCCATCACACAGGAAATACTAAGTGGCTGTTTGCACAACTGTTATCGTCCCAATAAATAGTCATTAGAGGTTATCAGTTCCATAGAATAGCTTCAGATTGTGCCAGTAGGTTCAGTAGGTTGTTATTATGAAGTGGATCTTAATCCTAACACTAAAGTAATTCCCTTTTCCCCCCACATAATTAATGTTTCTATTAATGTATAATCTGAAAATAATTTCAATAGTTCTTCATTTACTGTGAATATGAAGAAAAATAAAATGATCTGCATGTCACTCATATTAAACAAACAAAATTCAAATAAATCTCATATCCTGTCAACATGTATTGTAGAATCCTCTCCCTATAAATAATTAATTCTCTCTGGATTAATGCCGATCATCTTTTAATAAGATCCTGGTCAAATAGACTTCTAATGTTGTTTTTTTTAAAGCTAATGTGTCTAATGGACCTAGTGAATGAAACTAGGACAAAAATCTGACAAATACACGGAAAAAAGCAACATGATTGATTGGCTGTAAGGAGAGCGGAGACAGAGGACACAGTTTATGGAACAAAACCTGCTGCTGACCTGGTTAGCACTGGGGAGAATGTAGCCATGGCAACAGAACAAAGGTTGAATAAATTCTCTTCATGAAACAGACCTGGAAACCAGTACAGCTGAAGGTTGGAAACAGAGCGGGCGAGTGGAAGAGAACAACTAACAAGGCTTAATTTGGGAATCTATTATAAATATGAATCAATTTTTTTTTTTATCCTTAGACTTTATCAATTTATTTTATTTAAATCTTTAAATAAATGGTTTGTCTTTTTGTGCTGAAGCAGAAATAAAAGAGCTTTAGAAATCTGCAGTTTAAGCCCTTAAAAGCATCGGGTCTCCGGAAACCTGGTGGACCTTAAGTGGGGGTAATAACTCAAAATGCATAAAATTCCACCAGTAAAATTCTTACCAACAGGTGGAGCCATTGCGTGCAGCTCCAAGCTGACACCAAAGGTTCCAAAGCCAACAGCTCATGAACTGTTATAGCTAGAGGTCTGAAATTTTCTGCATTTGTGGTTGACACGATGTAGAACACATATGATACAATGAAACCTGCTTTTTCTCAAGAATGTCTGTATTACTGCTGTTCAAAAAAGACCTATCATTTTCAGAATTAAAAAAAACAACTTAGAGTCATGTTTGAACTGATGCAGGTTGGTCTGTGTTCTACTTACCTAATTTACATATTCAGAAACTAGAGGGTGTTAGCTTTCAAATTATGTATTGCACATGTAATTTGGGCTTACAGTACTTAAGTTATTTGCTTTTTCATTTGGGTATGCAAAATAGGCGAGGATTACCCAAAATGAGGGGGATGTTAAGAGGTTAAATAAGATACATCTAAATTTTTCAACCACAAACGTCAAGCTTCATTAGTAACTCCACATTCCTTAATATCTGTATACTGAGTCCTTAAGGAATCAAAATATACACAGAAGATGCATAAATATGTATTAAAACCTGGAAATGTTCAAAAAAGCCTTATTTTAGTAATATTTGTTTGCTTTTGTTATTTTTCTTGCTCTTAGCTTGATTTACTCTTTAAATGTCTGTTTATATTGATTAATATACAGAATATTAAATATAGAAATGATTATCTCCAGGTAAACAATTAACAGTTACCATAATAATAATGAACCATGATAATCATAATATTGTGAACCATATGGTTCTGATGTTCAGGGTACAAAGTAAAAATACTTTGTTTCGTTACTTTAGTAGAAATGTTGGCTATCTATACTTTTCTGTAGTAATTATTCTTTAAACAACTTCTTCCTTTTACTCCTTACATTTTAAAAATAGACTCATTAGTCTTCATTATGGCCTGTTGGTATTTCAAAAAAACATTAAAATATTTAGTTTCATCCAGACTATTAATTTCTTTGTGGTCAGACTTGGTACTGAAACTTCACCACAAACCAAAATAAATAGTTTTTTCAAGATTATGCAAAGTTAAATTTGACACCATTAGTTATAAAACTAAGACAATAAAGTCTAAGAAAAGTGTTCCTTTAATATGGGAGAGCAGTAATCATTATGAGGCTAAAATCCTTTGTTTTTAACATTGTTTCATGCATTACTTTTACCTTTATACTTTAAGTAGTTTTTAAAATGGTACTTTTACACCTTTACTGGAGTAAAAAGTTGAAGCTGCTCCTCTAACTTCTAGCAAAGTGTTTTTAAACAGCAGGATTTCTAATAAAGCTGAATAGTTGGGACTCCTCAGTGAAGGACTGATGCTGGGCTTCTATGCAGCAATATTAGTGCCGAGCGCACAGCTATGAAGCGCGGATAGAGCAGGTGGAGCGCGCACAGAGACGGAAGTCAGCGCGAGGA
>NW_015152993.1:21505-22435 GCF_000732505.1 Cyprinodon variegatus | reverse complement strand
TTCTTAGCTTATTAAGAAGCTGTCAAGCCTTAGCTAGGGGGGCTTATATTTTTATTATTCCCTAAGGAACAATTACAGAAGGTTCAGAATCAAATAACTAAATGCTTGTTGATTTCTGAGCAAATCCTTTAATAAAACTATTTTCCAAATAATGTTTTATTTAACTCTTTGCATTTGCATTGTGAATTGGTTTGAACTGCTGCTGTGTTACTTTACTTCCTGTAAATTAGTTTAAAAGCTAATTGGACCTCATTAGCTTTTAAATTAATAAAAGGACCTCATTAGCTTCAAGATAAACATTGGTTCCTACACAGAAATCCATGCCACTGTGTTTGCAGCATTTCCTCGATTACGGTTTTCAACCACATTCATTTCTTTTTCTTTGTTTACACAGAAGCATAATTTAGTTAAACTTCAACAGATTTTTTACCTTAAATATATTTTACTTGGAGTTGAATGGATTTTGTCAATAAATCCCTAAATTTCATTCAATGGAAGTTGAGTTGTATATATTCCATACTGTATGTGTGTAGAGTTTTTACCTTTTTATGGGTTTTCCTAACACAGAGCTAGTTAGGCATGTTTACAGAGCAATATATGACAGTCCAAAAGTGATTTGATCTAATTAAATGTTTGACACCCCTATTGGGTTGGGAACTATATCTGAATTTTTGAAATATATAGTATGGCGTTCCTGTGCTATCATTGAATTTAACACCCATAACTTAAAATAGTCAAACGTCTGAGGTATATAGAGTGATTAGAGAACAGACAGTGTCATAAAGACCAAAACCCATTTTGATAGCTGTTTTAAATCCGCAGAGATAAATAAAAACGTCAAACAAGGTCCTGCATAAACTGAAAGGTCGAATAAAAAGAGGCTGAAATTTGCAATTCCAGCAGTGGCACATGATAAGCTGAATAAAAAGA
>NW_015152993.1:14832-18119 GCF_000732505.1 Cyprinodon variegatus | reverse complement strand
TTTCACTTTTCTTTCACCAGTTCACCGCAGTTCTTCCAGCAGTCCACACTTTCTCTGCTTTCTTTTTCTCAGACTGACAGCCCATTGGCTAATTTGTATCATGTGCAGCCTGGTCCTGGATGCAAGTGAAGTTAGACACTGCCGTGGGACAACATGCAGTAATTTATAAATGTTTTAAATCAGATTTGGTCCAGATCTGGACTGTTGTGCGCTAAACTGTGACCTCTGATCTAGATCAATATTTGATTGTTTTGCGCTGGATGAAGCATAGAGTAGGGTGACCAAACGTCCGTATTTCCCGGGACATATCCGTATTTCACGTCCTGTCCCGGGCGTCCCGGGTTTTTTTTAGAAAGTGAGGAAATGTCCTGATTTTTTAAATTACCTTAATTACCGCTGCGTGTGACGTAATCCCTGAGCCGCGCCAGTGCGGGCAGCCCTGTTCTTAATCAGAAGATAGATAGCGTGGCTCTCAGTACGCCAACAACATGCAAAAGCGCAAATGTATGTTTACCGACGATTTACAAGAGTTTCCCCGCTTTCAGACCGGGTCGAGACACATTGGAGGCCTTGTGCACACATATGTCTCGGTGTCCAATGGAGGTGCAAGGGATCTGAAAAGCCACCTGGACTCCGAAAGTAAAGATAGTCTGTTGATATGTTTGTTCGTTTTTGGTACATTTTTGCTACACAAGGGGTATTTTTTGTTAATTAGCTCATTTCTTAATTTATTTTTACCAATAGCCTACAGAACAGACATTATTTCGTTCCTTGCTTTGGCTGAGTATCATGTGTTATTGGGAGTTGAGAGTTATTGTTAACTTTTATTTTTAAGTGAGGGATGTTTAGATGAGACATTATTTCTTTCATTGTGCTATTCATTCATTACAGGATTGTTAAGCATTTTTAATAAATACATTTTGAATAAAATTATCGTTTGTTATTGGAGTTATTGCTGTTGACTTTTACAGAAAAGCATTTTTAACAAATCAACTGTACTGTAGATATAGACATCTCTATGCATGGGAACAGAGATCAACCCCCTTTGTGTCCTCTCAATAGCAGAATAATATTATGAAACATGTTTTTTTTATTTATTGATGTTAAGTCATGACACCTTAAAATCATTATATGTTTGCAGAAGTCTATTAGCGCCATGTTTCAGCCAATGCCTAGAAAGCATGTGCATAGTGATCTGATGGTTAGATGTAGTGAAATGTTTGGAGGCAACCCTCTTATTTATGTGATGAGAAAATACAAAAACTTCTAAATTCATTTAAAAAAGGGAAAACATATAAAGAAGACATATGGAAGAGGATTAGGGCCACTGAAAAAAAAAAGTTAACTGATTTTTAAATTTGATTTCAGTTTAATATGGGAAAAAAGTCAGAATTCTTAGATTAAAGTCAGAATTCTGAGATTAAAGTCAGAATTCTNCTCGTAGATGATGATAAATAACATAGTTATGTATAATATATTACATTTCTGACTGTATATCCCTGTAATTATTACACACTGTAGCTTTAATAACTTTCATTTACAAATTTAAAAATCTTTGTTTAGGCTTTTATCGGCAGTTATCAAACCCCGCAGAACATTTTCCAAGCTCAAAAAAATCCCAGAAAATTTATCATATGATTGGGTTTGATGGGTACTATTTCATTCATAATTTTAAGAACGCTCCTTGTATTAAAACATGTTGTGTTTCACTTCATCCATGATGTTTTTTCCTTCATAATCATTGGATGAGCCCTCTTCAAACCTACTGGCATACAGAATCAGAGGGCGGAGTTATACGCCACCAGGCGTCTATGAAGTGTCAGCAGGTGTTAAATGAATGCCAGGTGGCACTCATTAAACACCTGCTGCTTTTTATTAAGCCTGCAGTGCTGCTATATAAACACCAGTAGGGGGCGCTTTTAATGACGTTTTTAGATGTGTAAAGTAGTGCAGGAAAGGGCCTGATTATTCCAGGAAGCAGCTTTCCATATGTCTGCAGCTGGAACATGTGGAAGGTGGGTTTGGGATTATTTTTGGATCAGAGTGAATACTGTATTGAACTGAAATACTGTAACGTATTTCAATTGGATTTCTAGTTCAACTTAGCTCCTATTGGAGATGGTAAACAGATGAGATGGGAGGGGGTAATCAAGGGGCTCACTCAATGTGATAAAACCTTATGGGAAGACAAAACAGAAGGTTTAATCAGAACAAAGCATGGGGGAAAATGCAGTGAAAAAGGTCCAGATAAATGTGATGTGCTTTGGTGTTTTTACTTTAGAAATGCTAAGATGGCTCTTAACTGTTAACAGAGAGGTTTTTAACAAGCAGACTCAGAAAAGCTTATGAAAAAGGGGGTTAATGTGTAGCTGTAGTTCCCATTAAATTGAGATGAGTAAGCTTAGGGCTTCCATGCAAACACTAATTTGTTTGACACCTGTTGAAACGGCCACACTTTGGGAGCTAACATGTCTCTGGGTGTATTCACACCTGCAATGTTTGGAACACTTGAGAAGGTTGAGTCACGCATCCCTCTACAAAAAAGACCAACAAGCACTTTACCATGATAAAATAAGGTCATACACTCCCAGCTTCTATCTTGATGTTGTTTAGAAAGCAGTGGCAGCAGGGAGGCTCTGTCATGATCTGGCCTGTTTGCTCCTCCTTAATTAGTCATTCCTTTCACCTGTCGTTTTCCCTCCCTGCCTCAATTATAATTTATTCCTTTCACCTGTTTCCTCTTGGTTATATTCAGTTCAGCCTGAGCCTTCAGGGCCAGATCATTTCTTGTCTTTCTGTTAGCCTGTTTGTTCAGTTTTAGCTCATGGTTCATGTCCTGGATCCTGGCGGCCAGTGGAAGGAGGGTTTTGTGTCTGTCTCGTCTCCTGCTCGTCCACTGTTCCTCCCCTGCTGAGTCCTCTGGGTTTTTGGCTCTGTACGCAGGGAGGTTCAGTTTTTATCAAAGTAAGCCTGGCTCCAAGGTGGAGACCAGTTTAAAGGTCCTGCATCAAGTTCTGGTTCCACGTCCTGTCTCGGCTACCCGCTGTCACTGAGCCTGCCCGTCTGCACCTGATCCCCTGGTCACGCTTTCGGACCCTCTCAGACTCTGAACCCTCCTGGGAAGTTGTGGATGCCTGGAAGTTTGGATCCTGCTACCTGTTTCTGTTCCTGCCTGATCTGGATTCTGTTCCTGTCTGTTCTGGATCCCTGACTAGGATCGGCTTCTAGCATGTCCTCTGGGACTGCAGCACTTGGGGACATTCTTGGACTGATCTGCTAGACCAGGT
>NW_015152993.1:10654-11499 GCF_000732505.1 Cyprinodon variegatus | reverse complement strand
TACGGCACGCACAGCGTTGCTCTTATTGGTTGTAGGGCTATCCATTTGAGTGCAGAGGCATTTTTTTCCTGGTTCATTCGAAACAGGCCCCATAATCACAGCTCTATGGAGCTGTATCAGACTCATATTCTGACTAGAATTGAGTAGGACTGCGTCAGGCTAACACATTTGCACTTAGGGCACCCAAATGCCTAACAACCACCGCTGAATTTATGGCGTTGTGTTCTTTTTATCAGGTTATAGGTCATTCACCATAGTACCATGTGAAATTAACCACACTTAATATAGAAAAGTAGGGCCATCGTTGGTCTAGACAAAATAAGCGATATAAAAGACTTACCTGGTGTGATTAAAGGACTACATTTGGAATCGATTTATGAATTTATTTGCACACAGACAGAAAGCTAGTTTATATTCTCCACTTATCTGGAACGAACTTCCAGAAGACTGTAAAAGTGCTGAAAGCCTGAGTTTTTAACTGTCTTTGACTGTTGAAGTTAAACCGCTAACTAAGGTTCTATTAGATTAGGTTTCTGTTCTGTTTTATATGCTTCACTACCTACTTTCATAATGTTTTGATCTCTCCTTGCTTTTATTTTCCTTCTGTTTTATTGTTTAATTCATTCAAAGCACTTTGAACATTCTTTGTACTGAACTTAGCTGTACAAATAAACTGGCCAGTTGCTTTTTATTCTTATTTTTCCTGCATTGGGAACACCGAGAAAATAACTGGATTGGTTGGTTTTCCCAAATGTAACTATAACTGTGCAGATCCCCAAATGTGTCTGTTGGCTGTTTAATGTCGCAGGTAATGAGAGTAAATTAGATAATATCTAACTAATGAT
>NW_015152993.1:6304-8777 GCF_000732505.1 Cyprinodon variegatus | reverse complement strand
AGATCCGTTCAAGTCCTCCTCAAGAAAGTCTGTGACAGTCCGCACCGCTGCTCCTCTGGACCCACCATTAGTCTGCCTGTCCGCCCTCCAACAAGAAACCATAATCTCTGGACAATTCCTCCACAAACTGGACCCAAGGATCAATCAAGAACCATAGGCCTAGTACATTAGTCAAAACTGTTCCATTTATCTCCTTCGATCAATTTTCCTACAGACCTTGAACTCATCTCTGTGATCTCCCCCCTAGAGTTTCCGGTTCACCTGACCGCAGGATTTCCCGCATCTGAGAATAACCTGTTTTCTCTATCTCTCTCTGAGTTTTGTAAACCTCACCAATAAACTGTTTGTGCCTCTGAGTGGTTTTCTGCATGTGGGTTAGATCTTTGAGATCCATCATGACATTCCCAGATTTATTATTTTCACATTTTTTGTTTAAAAATTATTTTGTAAGATTGAAAGTTACAAATTGAATTGTTTTTCAAATTGTCCTTTACAGTTCATTCTCTTCACAACAAGCCGATAAAGATGCTCCCTTTTGACGACCACACTGACCAATAAAAATGCAGTTGCTAACGTTCATGCAGATCAATAAAAATGCAATCTGTAAAAGAAAAATCTGAAAAGAATGTAAGTCATAACACTCAATTTGAACAAGAAAAAATATATATATAAAATTGAGAAAATAATTATTTCAAAAAACTGAAAAAAAAAAATAATTAAAAAGGAGATATGACAAAACAGCAAAGTTTTCAAATTTGGAAACTTTTTTTATTTGTTTTCTTGACAGACAGAAGACAGACAGCTTTATGCATATGGTAAATGGCCTGTACTTATAAAGTGCTTTTTCAAGTCAGTAGACTTGACCAAAGCACTTTAAACTACATTCAGTCATTCACACATTCACTCACTGATGGTGGCCAGCTACATTGTAGCCACAGCAGCCCTGGGGCTCACTGACAGAAGTGATGAATATAAAATATATATCTATATATATTCGCTATATTCACGGGAGAGATAGTAATAGACTGAAACAGGCTTTTCCTCCCTGGCAGCATACAAGTGTTTTATATGCCAGCATTATTTGGACTGTTCAATACTAGGAGCAATTGTAAAAAATAACATAACTACCTGGCTTTAAAATGTCTTTGGTGATCAGGTTGTCGTTACCCAAGTTACATTCAAATAAAAGCAGGAGCAATAAAGAGGACATCTTAATGTCCATTAATTAAAGGGTATATATCATGCTTTTAAACCGCTCCTTTATTCACTTCAGAGATGTGTTCATTTATAAAGTGGAACTGCACAGTTCTCTGCCCTGAATTGATCATTACTGTTGCTCCCAGGCGCTCTTTTTACTTCTTTTCTGAGGAGGGTCCTTTGGTGCTGCCTCTTTTAATGTGAACAAGGTACTTCAAACCCTTCTCCTGTTCATGTTGCAGAGCACTCCACTCAAACCTCTTTCGGCCATTGTGGGGGTTTGACAGCAGAGATAGGATTATCGAGCAGCACACAAACTAGGGGATTGTTTAAGGACATTTCAATTTCCCGACAACCAAACATTTTGACCTATTCACTTGAAGCTTCAGGTCCTTTACTCAGGACTACAAAATCACTACAAGAAATACAAATGGCGGATTTTGAAACTTGTGTAGCAATACAGCAGCAACTCCTGTGATGTGATCAAAAGACTGAATGGATTAAGGGCTGCATGGTGGTGCAGTAGCGCTGTTGCCTTTCATCAAAAAGGTTTTGGGTTCAAATCCCGGCCCATGGTCTTTCTGCATGGGGTTTGCATGTTCTTCCTTGCATGTGTGGATTCTCTCCCGTTACTCAAGCTTCCTCCCACAGTCCAAAAATATGACTGTTAATTGGCTTCTCTAATTTGTCTGAGTTTGTGTGTCTTTGTGTTGCCCCCCCCCAACAGGCTGGTGACTTGTCCATGTGGACCCCGCCCTTTACCCATAGACTGCCGGAGATAGGCTGTCATGATCTGGCCTGTTTGCTCTCTCTTAATTAGTCATTCCTTTCACCTGTCGTTTTCCCTCCCTGCCTCAATTATAATTTATTCCTCTCACCTGTTTCCTCTTGGTTATATTCAGTTCAGCCTGAGCATTCAGGGCCAGATCATTACTCGTCTTTCTGTCAGTTTTATTCCTTGGTTCGGGTCCTGGATCCTGGCAGCCAGTGGAAAGAGGGTTTTAGTGTTTGTCTCGTCTCCTGATTGTCCACTGTTCCTCCCCCGCGGAGTCCTCTGGGTTTTCGGCTCTATATGTGGGGAGGTTAAGTTTTTATTCCAGTAAGCCTTGCTCCAGGAAGGAGACCAATTTAAAGTCCTGCATCAAGTTCTGGCTCCACGTCCTGTCTCAGCTACCCTCTTCCACTGAGCCTGCTCATCTGCACCTGATCCTGTCTGCTCCTGTGGGTGACCACCTGGTCATGCTTCTGGTCCCAGTCAGACTCTGAACCCTCCTGG
>NW_015152993.1:0-1152 GCF_000732505.1 Cyprinodon variegatus | reverse complement strand
GCAAATCTGACGTCTTGCGAATGTGTATTGACTATGGGTATGCTGGTCTGACCAGGTATGCTGATCTGACAGAACACCGGCCACCGTTGCTGCAACATGTGTTTGTTACAGTGACGTGCTAGTGCATAGGTCACGGATTAGTGGACCGCAGTCCTGATCCGGACCCACCTGCTGGGTGATCTGGACCTAACCTGATTTAAAAGATATAGCAATTACTGCAAGTTGTCCAATGGCAGTGTCTAACTTCACTGGTGTTGCTTCTCCTGTTTGTAAGGTAAAGCCGTCCAGGCTGCATGTGATACTAATTAGCCAATGAGGTGTCAGTCTGGGTTGCTGCTGCTGCTACTTTTAGACACAGCAGGCAAACCTGTGGCAAGCCGGGCGATGGGAACAAAGGAGAAGACGATGAGAAAAAGTGAAAGAAAGTGTGGACTGCTGGAAGAACTGCTGTGAACTGGTGACAGAAAAGTGAAATGGCGTGCTCAAAGATGACCCTGCACATTTTTTGTATGTTTGGCTCAACCCACTGCTTTGAAGCAGGACTCCCCACCATGACCTTTATCAAAAATAAATATGGATCCAGGCTCAAAATGAGCACCTTGTCATGTGCTTGAGAATGGCTGTGTCACCAATTAACCCCAGGTTTAAATCCTTCTAGGGTAGCCTAAAGCCCACTGCTCTCATTAAGCCAGAAAAAAAAATAAAAGTCAGTTCAGGTGTTTTATTAAATATGTGAATCAGAAAAAAAAAACAAAAAAAAAACTGAGCGATTGTTGTTCTCTACTTAAAAAAAAAAACACTTTAGATTTTAATTTTTTTTAATTCAATGTATAACATGGTTGTATGAACACCTCATTTTATTTCACTGTTAAATTCTGTTTTCAAGTAACTGATTATAATTAAAAACTGGTTGTTGATTTTCTTTATTCAGACCCTGCTGATTTTTAATTGGTTACCCCTGCGCTAGGGTATTGTCTTAATTTGAGTGAAATGCTACTTGGCACTAAAAGGGCTGGTTATACTCCCTGCAGCAGTGTGTCGCAGTGAGCTTGTCGCAGATATTTTTGATTTATGTCCAATATTGAAGCATGGTCTGCGCTATGTTATTCTACGCCACAATGCAAGAGGGGCAATCAGGAACTAGCTGTTGGT
>NW_015152992.1:21664-22485 GCF_000732505.1 Cyprinodon variegatus | reverse complement strand
CATGGACTATTATGGACTTTCTCTGCTGGTCGCCTCACTGCTAACAGGTCAGATTCTAGATGTTTCAAATGTTTTTGTTCTAAAATATCAGAAATGTTTCTGAATCAAAAACTAAAACTCCTTTTTCTTCAGGAATCCGCTGTGAAGGACTGACTGCGGTTAAAACAGAGATCTCCAGCTTAGAGGGCAGCTCTGTCACTCTGTCCTATAATTATCCCAACCTGCAAACACAAAATTATTTCTTCTGGTACCGTCAGTATCCAGGAGAACCTCCAGAGCTTCTGATCTCTCATGGTGATAAAGGATCAGTTCTAGCAAAGGTGATTTCCAAACTCCAGATTCACATAGAAAACAAACGCCTGGACCTGCTGATCTCCTCTGCTGCAGTGACTGACTCTGCTGTGTACTACTGTGCTGTGAGGCCCATATTCCACTAGAGGTCCTCAAACACTGTTAAACCTCTGATTCACCGGACTGATGACAGAAACAACCAGAGAAACAATGGCTCTGTTCGAATTCAGAGGGCTGCGTCCTCCAAGGATGCGGTCTACATAGATTGGATCTTTGGAAGTCCGTGAAAATAAGAAGACCGGAAGAGTTTTACCGCCATAGGCAATGTTGCTTAGCAACCGTGAAAGTTGACACACAAAGCAAGAAAAGAATAAATACAGAAGTTTTCAAAACTGTTTGTTTATTTATTTATTTTTTACTGTAAAGTGAAAAAAGCCTCACAAGAATTCAGAGTTGAATAAAGGTTCCAACCACCGGGAGCAGGAACAAATAAAATCAAATGTAATGATAGAAACCTTAGTCAGTTAAAT
>NW_015152992.1:10287-17984 GCF_000732505.1 Cyprinodon variegatus | reverse complement strand
ACAGTAACAGATAAAAACCTTTAGATAAATCAAACATTACCGCCACATATCTGACTCTATAACCATTAAAACAACTATTTTTTTTTTATCTCAGACGGAACTATTCACTGGCTTTTATTATATTAAACTGAACTTCCAATTTTCACCACTGTTCGGCGCCAAGTAACCTTTCCTCTGATCATGGAGCTAATCCCGGCTTGCTTGGTCTCGCAATGAATCCTGGGATATCCAGGGATAGCGACGATACATCGGACCCGTCCTTCAAATCAGGCAAAAAGAAGGACGCATTTTAAGCTCCCAAAACGAGGACTTTTGGAATCCGACCAGACCTCGGCGCCGCGCTATGACGTCATCGGCCTTCGAATCTAGCATTCTAACGACGCGTCCTAGGTTTTCGATCAGAGCACAAGTCCCCCCTTTGAGTGAAAAGTCCTCTGAGATTCTTTTAACCTGAACCTGTCCTCTGTGTATTTTTTCCAGGTTACCTCCAGGCTTATTTAGAAAAGCTTCCTCTGAGAAACTCACTTCCTGAACCGAACTCAAACAAAACCTCCGCTGAAGAAACTCCTGGAAAAACCTCCCCAAATGACAAGGTAGCGCTTTTCTCTCTCTGTCAACAACCTGAAATGACCTGCCTACTCTCCAGCAACTTGCCCCCCTGCAATCACAGTGAAAACCTCCAGTCCTCCCTGGAGATTGAGTCAAGACTTCCCGCTAACCTCTCCCCTTCTCTGCTTTCAGTGCAAGAAAGATCCAGCTCCAGAGGCTCCTCCATTACCATATTTATTCCTTCTCTCTTTTTTGTTATCAGTTTAAAAGGGAAAATAAAACCATTTCATATGGTGGCCACCATAGTTCCAGTCTTTTCTCAAGTCTTTACATCATTTCACTTTATAACATCAGTGAAGATGATTTATTCATATTTTAACAAAAAATATATTTTTGCTTTTACTATTGTAACATTTCAGGGTGGGATGTGAAATAAAAAAAATACTTTTTTTTATTTCCACTTCTTTTTTCCGCTTCAAAAAAAGGTAGGCAGCAGCCTGACAAAACCATGATGGCATTTATTTTACATCCAAGTATTATCTAGTTCTTCATATATACTCATACACATCAATTTCAAACAGATGGTATCGATATTAGCAAATACTGCACAGCCGGGTATCGGGGCCAAGAAATGGCATCGGCGCAACACTAATATTTAACAAACTGGATATTGTCATTTTCAAAAAAATCTTTCTTGAATGATAAGAATGATCCCTCACAGATCTAAGAGGAAAAACAGTCTCAGTTCAGAGCAGAGAAAGACTCTCACTGACAGGGAATTTGCGATAACCAAAGCAGACAGAACAAATGCTGTGAGGAAGATGATGTCACTGCATCTCTGTGACACGTTTCCTCTGTTTGTCATCACTCTAAAATGGAGCTGAAAGCAGGAAGAATGAAGGACTTTGAAAAATGTGTTTGATCCTCTGACAAGCTGCTGGAAGCCTTTTGCTCTATTGTTCATTGATACCGTTTATCTCNGTGGTCAGAGGGCCCGGTGGCGCCAGTGTACTGCAGCCCCGCTTCTGTCAGTGAGCCCCAGGGCAGCTGTGGCTACAATGTAGCTTGCCACCATCAGTGTGTGAGTGTGTGTGTGTGAATGGGTGAATGAATGTAGTGTAAAGCGCTTTGGTCAAGTCTCCTGACTTGAAAAAAGGTGCTATATAAGTACATGCCATTTTCCATTTATCATTTATTTCAAGTATTCAACTCTTTTTTTTCCTGCAAAACATCACAATTTATAACTGTTAGGGTTCTGTTTGTGGAGAATGTTTTTGTGTTTTCTTTTTAGTTTCACCTCCTACCCACTAGATAGTGCCCTTTCCTCTGTTTGGCCTGGAGGGCCTCTTCCGGTTTCCCCCCCACACCTGAGGCTCATTGGGTCATCTCCAAAGGAGTATTTGAGCAGCGGACTCTCACCACCTCGACGCCAGAGTGTTTGCCATTTTGAGGGCTGCAGTTCTACAGATATTGACGAAAAAGATCCCACATTTAAGGCATTGTTCATTCAAAATCTACATGAAAGTAGATGCATTGCAGGACAGAGAACCTTTCTATGCAGGAAACTTACAGATATCCTCAGCTTGTTTGGGAAATACGTCTCAAATCATATAGTTTTTAAAGCAAGCTTAGAGTCTTAAACCTTCAAACAAAGAACAGGAACAGAAAGAGACACAGATTCAGTTCCCCCGTGGGTTAGGGTTAGGGTAAGTCTGTAGATGCTAAAACATATTCAGTTTAACAACATTTAATCTCTCTCTTCATGAGAAATGCTGTTCGGTTGCGATGATAGTCTTGTTCTTTGCAAAGAAAGTGTCATGATCAGTTTAAGGAATCTGACCCACATGCAGAGAATCCACTCAGAGAACACGGGGAAATGTTTAACAGGTTTATTTGATGTAATGTATATAGAAGTAGGATCTGGATCTCAGTGGACTGGTGAACCGGAACTGGAAAGTCTGAAAGGGAGATCACAGAGATCAGTTCAGGGACCAAAGGAAATTTGACTGCAGCTTAAATAATGCTGGAGAGGGACTCACGTTTGAGGGGGCTCTTGTCAATCTTTGAATAAAGTCAGTTTTGGGGTAATCCAGAGAAGTGAACTCGTTGGAGAGCAGACAGGTAGACATTCGTTGGACCCAGAGGAGTAATGGAACTTGAACGGATCATGTGGAGGTTTTCCCCTGCTCAGTGTATTCTTAGTAATTCTTTCCAGGCGGAGAAGGTCCAGGCATTTTTTTTTTTTTTTACAGGAAGGATTGCTGTCAAAGAGCAAAGACAAAAATACATGTTAAACTCAGAGAAACAATTCTCTAGGCTCTGCTAATCTCAGCTTAGCTAGAGTACCCAAAACTGGCAAACACTCTGGCGTTGAGGTAGTGACAGTCCACTGCTCAAATACTCCTCCAGTAATGAACCACAGGTTTGCAGAGAGGCCCAACGAGGACAGGGCACCACCTGGTGGTGGAGAGAGAAGAAACACACAAACAACCTTCTGCTTTGGGGAAATCATCCAGCTCGATTTTGCTCCTTCCTCTGGTCTTGGACTGAAATTAACAACCAGTTTAGTGACTCACATGCCTACTATCGTTTCCCATCAGTGGTCACTAACCTGTGTTTGTACCACTACAGAGACTCCAGTCATCTATTCCAAGCTGACGAGCCAAAGATGCCAGAGCATTTAATAAACACTTTTTATGAATCACTTCAGTCTGGCTGCCGGAATACTCGGTCCAACGTTCTGAGTCCTGACACTGAATGTTTTTGTTTAAAACTAGTTTAAAAAAATGTGAGACTCTAACGTTAACTGGGGCTGCAGACCATTACACCATGGGTCAAAATAAGACAGATTCCTCTTTCCTAACAAAAGGCACCTTAAACTGCACCGGCTACTGACCCTGAGACTTGAGGTGTTCTGTAGTGCAGCACATTTGGAACAAATATACAATGGAAATATTGCTAAGATGACTTTGACTACTAAAATTTACAATGACTCATTTTATGTGTTTTTTAAATCTGAAAATGTTGTAAAAAGAACAATAATTAGTTCTTAAACATTAGCCTGTTACATCTTTGAGCAGTAAATTAAATGTGTCCAGTTAAGCTACAGTGTTTTCAGCCTGGTAACTTCCACATACAGAAGATAAACTAAGAACTAGTATCTTAGATTCAAACACCTCCCTTACTATTTCATGACACTGGAAGAAAATATCTGGAGGAGACCATCCAAGAGAGTTAGAACTTCATGAGCATTTTCTCCCTGTTGATTGAAATCCAGAAAATAATCATAAATATTTTTTTTATTTTTTCTTTAAATTTGATATCAGCTTTTCCATTTACTTACTTTTTAAAGTCAGCTAGAAAGTCTGATTGTTTTCTCACTTTGGAAAATATCATCAGTTTATGCAATCAGACAAAATGTTTTTTTTTCTGCTTTTATCTCTCCTCATCTTACTTTTTGAATCTTTAAACCCAGAAATGTATCCTGATGTCTGGGATCTTTTCAGACATTTGGAGCTCAGAAGATGTTTGCTTACTGAACATGACCATGAAATACTACAACATGTTCAGGAAATGCCACCTGTGGACATTTAGGGGCCTTTCAGAGGACATCCTTTGAATAATGACAATATTGGAGCAAGGTTCTCTAACTTCTGGTCCTCTTGCGAACATTTGTCCTTAATTTTCCAGTAAGGTTGATCCAAACTTATAACAATTATANAAACATTAACTCTGATCATCATGCTGTCTTTGCTCACATCTGGATTTACTCTGCTGGTTCTGCTTATAGGAACAGGTTAGTTGGAGTCTTTCAGAAAACGATTTGTTCGTTGTTCTTCACTTATTATTTTTTTCTTCCTTCAGGTGTAAACTGTCAGCAACTCACTGCAGCAAAGACTGAAGAGTTCAGTGTAATATGCAGCTCTGTTACTCATTCCTACAGTTACCCCAAGAAAGCAGACGGGATTGATTATTTCTTCTGGTATCGACAATATCCAGGAAAACCTCCAGAGTTCACATGTACATCTCAGGGCTCAACATTGTGAAATCAGCAGATAATCTGAATTCAGCAACAACATTCTCCGCTAAACTGAGAGAAGAGAAACACCTGGACCTGGTGTGCAGGGAGGCCCAACGAGGACAGGGCACCACCTGGTGGTGGAGAGAGAAGAAACACACAAACAACCTTCTGCTTTGGGGAAATCATCCAGCTCGATTTTGCTCCTTCCTCTGGTCTTGGACTGAAATTAACAACCAGTTTAGTGACTCACATGCCTACTATCGTTTCCCATCAGTGGTCACTAACCTGTGTTTGTACCACTACAGAGACTCCAGTCATCTATTCCAAGCTGACGAGCCAAAGATGCCAGAGCATTTAATAAACACTTTTTATGAATCACTTCAGTCTGGCTGCCGGAATACTCGGTCCAACGTTCTGAGTCCTGACACTGAATGTTTTTGTTTAAAACTAGTTTAAAAAAATGTGAGACTCTAACGTTAACTGGGGCTGCAGACCATTACACCATGGGTCAAAATAAGACAGATTCCTCTTTCCTAACAAAAGGCACCTTAAACTGCACCGGCTACTGACCCTGAGACTTGAGGTGTTCTGTAGTGCAGCACATTTGGAACAAATATACAATGGAAATATTGCTAAGATGACTTTGACTACTAAAATTTACAATGACTCATTTTATGTGTTTTTTAAATCTGAAAATGTTGTAAAAAGAACAATAATTAGTTCTTAAACATTAGCCTGTTACATCTTTGAGCAGTAAATTAAATGTGTCCAGTTAAGCTACAGTGTTTTCAGCCTGGTAACTTCCACATACAGAAGATAAACTAAGAACTAGTATCTTAGATTCAAACACCTCCCTTACTATTTCATGACACTGGAAGAAAATATCTGGAGGAGACCATCCAAGAGAGTTAGAACTTCATGAGCATTTTCTCCCTGTTGATTGAAATCCAGAAAATAATCATAAATATTTTTTTTATTTTTTCTTTAAATTTGATATCAGCTTTTCCATTTACTTACTTTTTAAAGTCAGCTAGAAAGTCTGATTGTTTTCTCACTTTGGAAAATATCATCAGTTTATGCAATCAGACAAAATGTTTTTTTTTCTGCTTTTATCTCTCCTCATCTTACTTTTTGAATCTTTAAACCCAGAAATGTATCCTGATGTCTGGGATCTTTTCAGACATTTGGAGCTCAGAAGATGTTTGCTTACTGAACATGACCATGAAATACTACAACATGTTCAGGAAATGCCACCTGTGGACATTTAGGGGCCTTTCAGAGGACATCCTTTGAATAATGACAATATTGGAGCAAGGTTCTCTAACTTCTGGTCCTCTTGCGAACATTTGTCCTTAATTTTCCAGTAAGGTTGATCCAAACTTATAACAATTATAAAAAAAAAAAAGTTTCCAGACAGAAAGAAATAACACTTGTCAAAGACACTATTCAGTGCAAATGTATTTATTTAGGACATTTCTGTTGCAAGACAATTCAAAGCACTGAACATGTAAAGCCATAATAAAAACACAGTGAAAAGAACATTGCAGCTGTGAGAAGTTAATCAAATTACTAATGACTATGAATAATTAAAGAGAATTACAGTGTACAATTGAAAAAAAAAAAGCTGGACTAAAAATGTCAACTACTAATGTTTAAATAGCATAGTCAAAGGCCACTATAAACAAACTTATTTTTCATCTGGTTTTAAAACAGTTTCGGGTTTCAGCATTTTCACACTTCTTGGGGAGTTTAATCCAGATTAGAGCATAAGAACTTGAAGTTTCTCCACGTTTGGTTGTGGTAATGCAGATTAAACCTGAACCACTCTGACCTGAGAGGTCCGAGTGATTGATAAACTACAGCAAGTCTGTATTGTTTGTTGGAGGTAAGCCATTCATTGTGTTACAGGCTAACAGAAGTATTTTAAAGTCTGTTCTCTGAGAGATGGAGAGCCAGTATACCAATTTTATCGCTGACTTCATGTGCTCTACTTTCCTTCTTTGGTGAGGACGTGGGCTGCAGCATTTTGGATCAGTTGCAACCGTCTGATCAAACCTTCACGGCGACCTGTGTTTTTAACTAAAGGTGAATTATTTTTGTCTTTCTTGTTAAGACATTAGTCTCAAAAGTCTGAGAGTAAAACTTTCTCCACAAATATTTCAGTAGAACTGCTTCTTATCCATGTGAGTTATGATATGTGTACAATGATTTACTATTAAAGCTTTTTTCCGTAGGTTAGGCAGTCAAAGGTAATCCATCTGTATAATTTCACATGTACTCTTTCAAATAAGTTATTCTTTTGATTTTTTATCTGTTCCACTTCTGACAATAATGCTGGTAATTCATCTAATTTAATGTAATTTAGCTTTGGTCCTTTCACCCTGATTATTTATTCACTCCACCTGTGCAGCTCCGCCTTCTCTCATTAGCATTCAGGTTTTCCACCTGCACCCCTCACTATTTAACCACTCTGCTAACCAGCCACAGTTGCTGTATTATTTGAAAGCCACGTCCTTCTACTCCTGATTGTCTGATCCTTACTTTTGCTTCATTGTTTCCTTGCCTCTGCCTTGCCCTCAATGGATTAAACTGAGCTCTCTGATTTCTGAACACCACCCCGGTTTTTGCCGTCTGACCAACTAGTTCTCTTTTTCTCCTGGGTTTCCAAGATGGAGAATCTGCCTCAAAGTAACTTCCTGAGTTGTTTTGCTGCAATACTTAAGTTCAGTCTCGTCATTCCAACACATCCTGAGTAGACTAGTGGTTTATGCTCTTTGATTTTTCTGATATTTATTATTCTGTTTGGACTCTTTATCTCTCTGACCCCTAGATTCCACATACTCCGTCAGCGCTCCGCTCCGCCCCGCTGACAGCGCTTGTCTTTCATGTAAATCAATGAGAGCTGTTCCACATCCACCGCTACACGTCTCCATCCACGTACGTCTTCTCCGTCCGGAGCCGAGCTATTTTTTGCTCCGCTCCGGTCCGGCCAGGTCAAGATCCGCAATTGCAATCGCACCAAGCAGGAAAAGTTTGTTAAATTAAAATATAGCAGCAACAGATCGGTGACTAGAAATTATAGCATCATTCTTATATATTCCAAAAAAAACTAACACCGTTTATTTAA
>NW_015152992.1:6004-9271 GCF_000732505.1 Cyprinodon variegatus | reverse complement strand
GGGGTGATTGTGAGTCCTTTTGATTATTGTTATTTTTGGATACAGGCTCTCAATTTCCTTGAAATCCTGAGATACTTAATTTACAGGAGTCACCATGAATGTATCTCCATTCTCCTTCCTCAGAACAAGCTGCTCCTCATTCTTACTTAAGTTGAGCTCCGTTGCTTCCTCTCTTGTCCAGGGATGTTCTGGCTGTTGCTGCTCTTCTCTCATCTACAGAGCTTCTGGTTCCTCTTGCTCCAAACTGGAATTCCACATCTGTTTGCTCCAATACATCTGTATTCAGCTCCTCACGATGGGAACTGAAATATTTAAAAAGAAAGAAAATCCTTTGATACTCTTTTAAAATTATGTTTGAGATGTTTTTTTAATTTCTTCTTTTCACTAAGAGTAAAAGTAAACTGAAGCTTACCATGGTTTGAATGAACTTCTGAAGCACATTTTGTAAAAGATCCAACCAAGAATAAGACTAAAAAACACTATAAAGACTATAAATCTAATAGCCAAAGCTTCCAAAGGGATGGGAGCCTCTGAAACATAAATAAAATGTGTCAATATTAGATATTATAAAGAGAAAAATAATACGATTAAATAAAGAAGAATGCTGCAGAAGTGGTGAAATCCCACCTTTAACATCCAGAAACACTTCATTTGTCCCCTGTAGTTCATTCCACTTTGTCTGATAGCATTTAGATGGCAGTAAAAGGCAGCTATAATGACCCACATCCCTCTTGACTGCTCCATCAATGGTGAAAGAGGCCTCCTTCAGAGCTACATTAAATACTTGCAACTGAAGGAACGTCTGATTCTTCTTCAGGCAACAGTAGATGAGTTGGCAGTTGTTGATGGTGTGCAGGGTTTCAGAAAAGGTGCATTTGAACTCAACACTGTTTCCCTCACGAACTGTGGAGGGTCCAGCTATAGAGAGGACTGCTGGGATGAAATGGGCTGAAAACAGTTGGAAACATCAGCAAAGTGAAAACCTCAGACAAAAAAAAAGCTTAATGTGTGATTAGTATGAATAAAAAATGCTTACCTATTACTAGAATCTCAACCTCATCATGTCCCAACCCAGCTACTTCAGAAAGGTCATGAGTTTCCGTGGAATAAAAACAGCTGTAATTTCCACTGTGATCCAGACTAACGTTTGATATTTTAAACGTAACATCATTCAGATTCTGTTTCATTGTCATTTTCAGAAATCCACTTCCATCTTTTAGCAAATACACTGAATTAGAGGGTTTTATCTTTTGCCCGTGAATGCTGCAGGTTACATAAATGTCACTGCCTTCGCTCACAGTTCTCTGTCGCGCTAGGATCTTTAAAGGAGAAAAATCTGAACAAAAGAAACAAACAAATGAAGCATAATTAGTTTCTTAAATAGAACGGGCGTCCTTATTTAAAGAATTTGTTGGTTCTCACCATTGGTTTGGCTAAAGACCTGATTTAGGAAAATGCCTTAAAGACAGAAAGGTTCCAATCATGTTAATCTTAAATCTGCAAAAATATCTGACATGTAGATTCTGTTTTGATCTGCAGTCTGTTTACTTACAGAAAACAGCAGCTATTATATTCATCTTCAGCAGCAACCCGATGCTCTCACAAAACTCTTTGTTCACGTACATTTCCACTCTTTTCTACCCCCCAAGATGAAGTGGGCAGGACCTATACACCCCTTCCTGATCCCCCTTGTGTTCTGCATTTCATCATTGCTTTGTTTTTTACAAGAAAGTAAAAAATTATAATTAATGAATAGAACAAAGTCTGAACTGTAGTTTCATTACCTGACTTATCAGGGTTACGCTGCAAAGAAGCTATGAGTTTGAGTTATATAAATGTAATAATTATTAAAACTAAAGCCTTAAAATGTTCAAAGCGAATTTTTCAGTCCAATAGTTTTTTATTTGTTTTATGTTTTTAAATGGCTTTGGCCATCTCCGAAAATGTAGAGCCTTTGATGCCTTATGCTTCTCTTAGGTCAGCTGATGTTTCTACTTTTGTCACTACAGAAAACCAAACACAATCTGAGAAAGAACATCTTGAATTATCCTGAGCCGTCTCAGTAGCTGGTCCTCGGCTCTGGGTGATGTGCTGCTCTAGGTTAGACAGGATTTGTCTCTGGTCAGTTTTAAATGTCTTTTATAAAAAATATTTAGATTTTGATATTAGGTTGTTGGTTTATGTTGATCATATGCTGTTTTATGGTAATTGCATGTATTTCCTCATTTCCTTAATATACGATACTTATGTTTTGCTTTTTTCTCTACAGAACGTTGGTCTGCATATGTAAATGTGCTTTATAAATAGTGCTGGATTGGATTGAATCAGACTGGGAGGCTGCTGATTTTCTATGTGCAACAAGTCTGCAGACATTAAGGACATTTAGTACCTGGTCTTCAAAAGGTTAGCAAGTATTAAAAAACGTCCAAATTATTTCCATATGTGAGGCTGATATTCATAGTAGGTACAAAATGATTTTCTGTTACAATTCAGTGGGTGGAGGTTACAAGCATTTTTATGTATGTGCCATTATCACTAATCAGATCATGGTAATCAAACTTAGTATATTTATGGGTGAAGGGTATACAAATGAAATACATCAGTTTATTAAAGAATGATTAAAAGTCATATTTAAACCAGCCCAACCTGTCTGCATGCCTACAGACATTGCGGCTTCAAATGAGGCATTGGTGGATCATTAAGGATGGATAGAGAGTTTGTAAAAATTTTTGGACTTTCATAAATAACAACAGTATTCAATGATAATAAGGGAGAAATACGTGAAGTTATTTATCTTAACGCAAACATACCAGGGTATTTATCTCATGTCTATTCTTTTACAGATTCTGTACCAAGAACAATTACAGTATGCATAATAAAAATTATGAAAAATATTATAGGCTCACCTTGGTTAACAATATATTGGATCAAATAGTAGTTTTTAGACGTTGGTGGATGTAAACCCAGCTGTTTAGAGTATGAGCTGAAAGACAAGTTTACTGTGTTTTATGATTTTCATAAAAACTTTTTGTTTTTGTTCAATTTGTAAAGTGCACTATAAATAATATTATTATAATCATCATTTATTATTACCTCCATTTCCATGAGCTTTCTTTAATGGCAGCTCTTAAACTGCATGTAGAACATGTGATGTCCTCATTTTAATGGGGCTGAACTGGTTTTGCATGTCTGTTTAACATGTGCAAACTTTGTGATCAACCATAACAGAAAAACTGAGCAATCATTTCTATCAATGCAGTAAGTACT
>NW_015152992.1:3492-5994 GCF_000732505.1 Cyprinodon variegatus | reverse complement strand
AATGAAGTTAGAGAGAAAGAAGGACAACCTGTCTCACTCAGCTGCAGCTATGAGACAACTGCAGACATAGCAGACCTTCACTGGTTCAGACATCACTCTGACCTTCAGGCTCCTCAGTTTATCCTCTGGAAAAGAGGCAAGGGAGACCCTGCTGAGTTTAATCTTGACAACAGATATGCTTCAGAAACAACCTCTTCAACAACTAAGCTGACCATCAGAGAGCTAACCCTGGCAGACACAGCTCTCTACTACTGTGCTCTGCAAACACAGTGATACAAAGTGTAGAAGAGGCTGTACAAAAAGCTGAACACTGATATCTGACTCCTCTTCAAAGAGGAGGGAAGTGGTATTCAAAGCTCAGCTTCATATCAGATGGATTCTGCTAATTCCTGTTTGATCAGAGTCACTGTGGTTACAGCTGCTAATCAGACACTGTGGGAGGATCCACAGGAGCAGAGTCTCAGCAGATCTACCACACTGATGGAGGAGGGAAATCTAACATGGAAAGACCCTAAATACCTGCTTCCATTCATTAAGGTCAGGTTCGTGAAATGCAATTGTCCCCAGACAGCATGTAGATCCAGACTTCATTTGTTTTGGTTTCACCAGATATGCATACAGTCAGAAATGGTGTACAGAGCTGAAATAGAAATGTGCCGGGAGCATGAGTTGTCTCAACATACAGTATGCCAAAAGACATGGCTGCGATCCTATCCTAAACCATACCATCATAATCTTCTGTTCTTCATTTTGTTTCTGTTCTTTTTCACTATGGCTTTCAGCTACGCTTTGATTTATTTTGTTCTGGTTTTGCTTTTAGTATTTATCTGATTTTGAGTTACTTCTTAGTATGCCTCTATTTTTTCAGGAATCTCTTTTTCAGCCTTCTTGTGATTTTTTTGCTCTTTACTCTAGTTTTTCATCATTTTTTTTTTACAGTTATCCTAAGATTATGTTGTCCACTGCATTATTGTCCTCTTGAAATATCCTTATTCGCTTTCACTCTGCAGGTTTACCATTGGTTCCTAGAATGGGAAGCAGGTATTTTAGTTATCAGGCTCCTGATAACCAAACTTGTGGAACCAACTACTAGTTTTATTCTGTGAGGGGGACACCATGTCTACTTTCATAAAGCTTATATTAAAAAACGGAATGATTTTGACTTAGTTGCTGAATGAGTGAAGAAGTTGGAGGAGGTAGAGAGAATAAACACAATCAGGCAAGGGACAATTTAGTCGGACAGACTTTTTTGAAAGTCCAGACAGACGTTTCTCCTTGGCTCTACCTTTCATGTTACTCATCCAAGATGATAATTTATCCTGAGATATTTACTATATTTATGCTGCTATAACCATAGACTGCTGGAGAAAACCAAGCAAAAAAAAAAAAAAAGTTTATCCAGACCAGAGGCCTCGGGGTCTGGGGCGTCCGCTTGTTTGCGGGGACAGACCATTCAGCGGTCGACAAACTGACAGGCGGTGCGGAATTTCCAGAGGCATCTGTCCAGAGACAGTCCAGGTCTGATTACGAGGTCCAGTAATTCAGCAGAGGTACAGAGGTGTAATCCAGCAAATTTATCTAGTTCCAGGTCCCATATCCAAATAATCACAGAGAGTTAAGGGGACAGGCAGGCTCAAATGCTCACAGGTTGAAAGGGGTCGGCAGCACGGATGGTCAATCCGGAATCCAGAGGATGACAGAGCAGGTCTCAGGCAGGCAGACAAATCCAGAAAGGGATCATGCAGGCTCAGAAACAAGGGACAAGGACAGGTCGGGTGACAGGCAGGCAGGCAGGTAATCAAACAATAAAGGCTGGAAGGTTCTCACCGGGCTGGTTCAAAACGATCTGGCACTGTAGACTGATCAGGACGGAGCTTATGTGCAGGTGGCGACAGGTGAAACCAGTAGAGATGATTGCAGAGAGGGTGGAGACTGAACCAGAGTGCTAATTGGAGACAAAATCAGCTCCAGTGCCAGGATAATCCCACATAACTTTTCTCTGCAAAGATGTTTCATTTGGAACAAAAATAGGTCAATATTCTTTCACAAATGGTTTGACTATGGTATTGTCCAGTTAATCAACAATCTATTGTAAAGTGCCTTGAGATGACATGTGTTGTGAAATGGACTATAGAAATAAACTGAATTGAATTTTACTGAATCAATAAATAACAGAAGTCATCCTTGTAGTTATGATGGATTTCTCGCTCGGTACAGGGTTCCTTTCACTCCTGGAGAACACAGCATTTTATTTGAAGGTATGTTGTTCAAAGTCTCTGAGTCCTCCTGACCTCAAACACTCAAAAATACAAATTCCTTTGTAAAAACACACTTGTCCAAAGACAGAGCCTGGGAGAACACCACAGGCAACAACACTCATCCCTTAGATCTACTGGGGCCACATACTTTAATACAAAAAACAAACTGACAAAAAATGATTTCCATAAAAAAAAGAGGATGCTGTGATGTCTAAGCAGGAGGAAGAGGAGCTGAGAGCTTCAG
>NW_015152992.1:0-1025 GCF_000732505.1 Cyprinodon variegatus | reverse complement strand
CTGGAGAAATCAAAGAACATGATTCTCACTGTGCTCGCCGGCTTGTCCAGATGATTGTAGCCTCTGTTCAGCAGCAAAATGATGCTGTCCTCAACTCCCAGGCGGGGCTGGTAGGCGAACTGTATAGGATCAGTAATGGATTGACCATGGGCCTTCGCTGCTCTAGGACTAGCCTCTCAAAGGTCTTCATGATATGGGACGTCAGTGCCAACGGTCTGTAGTCCTGAGGGTCACTAGGGTGCGGCGTCTTTGGCACAGGAACGAGGCAGGACGTCTTTAACAGCACGGGGACTCTCTGGAGGAGCATGCTCAGGCTGAAGACTAGGCTAAGTACTCCGCACAGCTGATAGGAACAAGCTTTGAGCACCCAGGAGAATATGCCATTGGGGCCTGTGGCTTTGCTGGAGTGGAGTCTGGTTAGCTGTCTTCTCACCAGGTCAGGAGTGAAGGTCACTGTAGAGGTAGCAGTAGGGGGAGGGGTGAGGTCCTCATGTTGTGGAGGACATGATGTGAAGCAGGGGGGAGGGGTAGAGTCGGTGGATGTGGATTGAGGTGGTGAAGAGCAGACAGAGCAGGAGTGGGGGACGGTGGAGTGGTCGTTGAAGGGAAGCCAGCAGCAGAGGGTTGTGGGGGATGGGCCGCAGTATCAAACCTATTGAAAAAAAGGTTCAGTTCATTGGCCCGGACCACGCACCCTTCCAACCCCACACCAGTGGACTTCTGGAACCCTGTGATGGTTTTCATCCCACTCCACACATCCCTCAGGTTTTTGGTCATGAGTTTATTCTCCAGCTTTCTCCTGTATTTGTATTTAGTCTCCTTTATTTACGTTTGAGTACCCCCTGTACTCTCCTCACCTCCTTGCGGTTGTCATCTCTGAACACCCTCTTCTTCTCATTCAGGATGGCCTTTATGTCCTTGGTGATCCAAGGTTTGTTGTTGGGGTAACAGTGACAGTCCAAGCTGGAACATTGTAGTCCACACAGAAGTTTATATAGTCCGTGATGCACTCTGTGAGCCCATCG
>NW_015152991.1:19557-22510 GCF_000732505.1 Cyprinodon variegatus | reverse complement strand
AACAACAAATGTAGTGTATTTTGAAAAACATTGTTGGAAGTTGTTTCTGAAAGGAAGCTCCTCCATTAAACTGTGGCTGTCTCAGATATCACCAACAACAAACATACAAATGTAAACAAGAATAAACACAACTTCCTCCAATTTGTTGCAGAAACTGTCTACTGCAAATAATCAACCCTGTTATCCAGGTTAGAGGTGTTACTTGAATGAAGCTGAGGTCTGTTTACTGCATGTCAGCTCCAAGCATCTCTAGATCCTACATAGGGAAGTGATAGTCTGCAGGTTTATGCTGCATAATCAGTGATATGACAAGTGAACTCTCATATTAAGAGCTGTAAAACTAAGTTTAGAGTCTTGTCAGGCTAAAAGAAGCAAATGATTCAACAAAAAAAGTTTATTTTAAAAAATAACATCTAGATAAAATAATACTTACTTAGCATAAAAAACAGAACCAGCTTCATTTCTTCAGCTCCCTGTAAATCAAACATATTGTTAGGACTCTTAAACTTTAGGATTTATCCCAACCAATAAGTACCTATGGAGTTTCCACTCTAATTCCTCTTTTATTGGAATTCCACAATTATACAGGGTCAAATTGTTTATGATTTCCCTTATTTGTTTTTTTGAAATAGTGTGATTTCAACATGAAAATGTTTAGAATATGTGGTTTGAATAATTAATTTTTCCCCTCCATTTCATGAATGATGAAAGTTCATTTTATCTTATCTTCCAAATATAAAGTTTTCACTAAAGCTGTTGCACACTGGCAAGGCTGTACAAAGTTGTGTTGGATGCTTAGAAAAATGGCTTGTTGAAAAATCATTGCTCAAACTGTAACTTGTTTTTATTAAAACCTTCAGAGCTCTTTTGCAATATAGATTGTCGTAATCTCATCTTTGCAAAAACAAATAAAGTGCTGACAGAATAATTACCACTGATCTCCATTTATTTAATTGAAGTAGCAGAGTTGAATTTCTTTTTCCTGCAACAATTATTATAATTCATAGTAATAGTTTATACGTTTTTGCTCATCCTGTCTTACAAAGTATTCAGAAATTTAAAAAAGGGTTTAAGTTCAGGGGCGGAGCTAGATGGGGGGCAGGTGGCCATGGCCACCCTTAGCCAATCATTGGCCCATATAATGTGCTATATGCAATATAGCACATTATCTGGGCATATAGCACTATATATAGCTGCATATAGCAGCTAAATGCCTATATAATGTGCTATATGCCTACATGGTGTACATCAGTGCCGCNGGTAGTTGTGGAATGAGGACTTCATTAAAGGACTAGAAACGTCAAGCCTTGTGGTTTTTTGGAGGGCTTCTAGCTAACCGTTATCTGGCTGTCTAGCCTTGCATCGGCACATGCACTTTGAGGGCAGCACAGCGGGACTTTCAGAAGGAATTTTTCATGGATTTTCAACCAAACGCCTGGTAAAAGGACCCAGTTTGGTCCCTTCTGGCTTGCCTTATGTAGTGTAGTGATCACATGGCCAAGTTGGAGGAGGATGATAGCGGCTTTGGAGGATAATGGCGGTGTTGTGCAAAGTTATTTATCCCTGATAGAATTTGTATCCCCTCACTAGGAGCACGCATGGTGTAGAAAGAGCTGATGGAGTTCAGTCTGCCTCAATCCAACCTACTAAACATGAAACTTCAGATGTGTTATGTTTTTGAAAGATGAATGATGTTATTTTATTCTTCCCTTCACATGTTATACCAGAATATCGGCAGTGATATTGATAAAAGAAAACATGAGCGTTTACATCCAAACAGGACGCTGACAGTAGTGTCTTCTCCTTTCTCTGAGAGCCAACAGCTTCTTGTTCGTTTCAACATGTTCCTTAAAAAATGATCTTATTGTTTCACGGTGTCTAAATGTTCTCATCTCATTGAAAACTGTTGTCAACCATATTCTTGTAATAAAAATGAAACAATAAATGGAGAGTATGTGTACATATTATAAGCTACACTCAGTGGGAATATTACTTTATCCTTTATCACATTTAGTAATTCAATCTATATTTGTGTTTTATATTGACTCATCATTTCTCTATGTTGACCTATCCTTAATAAACAGTGTTTGTTCCAACATCAGGCTTTTTATTTCATTCCATATTGCCAGAACAGGTATCAGCAGATACTCTACACATCCAGTATAGGAATAAACACATTCTTCAGATAATGATTAGACACTAGGCCTGAACTTCATCAACAATAGTGTTTGCTGTAGATTCTATCAGGCTGTCTGTCCCTGCTATAATCTATTCCCCCTGTCTAAATCAGACACACTGGGTCCCACCTTTTTCATTTTAGGCTTAAAAACATGTCTTATGATGACAAAGTACTCCTGAAACTTTAGAGGTGTTAGACCTTTGTGTTGTAAAGTTACAAGGAGGGAACTAATTATGGCAGGAACAGACAGCTTTTCAATGAGATGAGAACATTTAGACACCGTGAAACAATTAGATAATTTTTAAGGAACATGTTGAAATAAATTATATTGAAAATATCTTGGATATTTTTAGATGCAGCCAATAAATAATGTAAACATATATCATAACCTGAAAATTTAGGGGAAAATGTGAATGAGGATGCTGGTAGTCTAGAATTTTAAATCATAATTTTAAAACAATAAGTACAGTAAAAACAGTGAATAAACTAAGAGTCAATTATAAATTATCTTTAATTCAGATAAGTTGAGTGATAACTGAGAGGAAAAGTTTGACACAACGAGAAAATTAAAATAAAAACACAGCAGCTGAAACGTTCCTATTCCTTTTAGGCTCCAAAATTCTTGATCATTTTAATGATAAACTGCAAAATATGAGACTTTTTTTTTTTTAGCAGATGCATCATGTTGACAGATCTGTTTTTAAACCCGGTTAGTGAGTCAGTCAGTTAGAAACAACTCCTGTATCGGTCACATGACTTTCTGGAAACGACACG
>NW_015152991.1:15955-16954 GCF_000732505.1 Cyprinodon variegatus | reverse complement strand
TTCAATAAACTCTTTTGGACTTTTTACCCAGTGTCTCCGTGCGTGTTCTGCATCTTGGGCTAACTCTCTGTGACACCCATCATGACAGAACACTGCGGCCAAACACAAAGCCCAGCAGATCACCTCCGTCGTAGAGCTGAGAAACAGGACGCTCTGACTTCTGATCACACACAGTCCCTTCGTGAGTTAAAATCCCAGTTGGACTTTAAGAAAACACACGTTTCAAGATCCCACAGGCTTCGTGGGAATCACAAGATGGCGCCAGTTCAACTTCCGGTTCCGGTTTCGTCACTTCCGGAATTCCGTCCGTCACCTCCCAGTCAAGATAAAAACCCTCCTTTCTGGTCAGAACTCATCCCGTCGTTTTCGTCACCCGGTCCTTCTTTTCCTGAGAGATTTTCTGGCAACCCAAGTAAGCTTAAGGAATTTCAATTTCAGTGTCTGTTATTTTTTAGTTTTCACGCTTCTAACTTTCGTTTTGATAAAGATAGGATAGCTTTTGTTATTTCTTTTCTTTCTGGTGAAGCCCTTGGATGGGCAGAGACCAAATTTCCACCAAATATTAGAGAAAGCTCTACATTTAAGAATTTCACCCAGGAGTTTGAAAAAACTTTTAGTCAGGTCACTAAGTTCTCCGTGTCTGGTAACCTTTTGAAAACTAAACAGGGTAATAGGTCCGTTGCTGAGTTTACTTCCGAGTTCCAGGGTAGAGCAGCCGCTTCCGGTTGGAACGAGCCTGCACTCAAGTCCGCTTATCTTTTAGCTTTAAATGAGTCTGTTAGAAAGAAGCTTTCTTTTTATGTCGAGCCAGCAAACCTCGAAGACCTCATAGAACTAGCCATTGGATTAGACCCAGCATCACAAACTGGTTCCAGTTCCTCTCCACGCCAGTTTAGCCTCTGTTCTCATGTTCACGACCTTCACTTAGCTCCATCCGTTAAAGTACTCAAAATTGGCCCATCTATTTCACGTCAAACAGTTAGAGTTCCCCGCCAGCCC
>NW_015152991.1:10292-12461 GCF_000732505.1 Cyprinodon variegatus | reverse complement strand
CTGGAAGAACTGTCTCTCTGGGAGAGTTGCATCATAGGAAGCCAGTCCCAAGCCTGATGCTCTAGGAAAGCTAACCTGCTAATCTGCCCTGGTGAGCCAACCCAAGAAGTCTACGTGGATGCTACCTGTCGACTCCCCTGTGGAGTTTCCCTAAGAGGTTCCCATGTGGATTTCCCCTGTTGTTTCTCTGCAGTGAGCTGGAAGCTCAAATCCAGTCATCTCCCTTTCCCCGCAAAGACCCCAGCGAATCAGTCCCCTGCCTGAACTGTGATACATGTGCTTGAGCCTTTAATAAACTCTTTGGACTTTTAACAGTGCCTCTGTGTGTGTTCTGCATCTTGGGCTTACTCTCTGTGACACCCATCATGACAGTGCCGACTGAGTGAAATCCATCGATCTCTGTTTATTTAACTAGGATGAATAGTTGAATACTTTTTTCCCACGACACAAGCTATTGGTATTTGCTATTAAGCAGACAGTGTATACACACATTTGGGTCTTTATAAATATGTAGATCACATTCTAATTACCAAACACCTACCGTATAGTAAGTTACTTACTTACTTTTCTTTACAATATACTTGATCAGGCAATTTTGAGAGGAGTGGTTGTATTCCAGCTGTGGATAGGCTGTAATCTGACTGCTCTTTTAAAATACAGATTTATGAGCAGAGAAAGATGATATTCCCGTGTTTATTTTTAACTTTTAGCTTAGTATTTCATTTAAAGTTTGATTCTAGCACTTTGAGATACTTATATAAAGTGCATAAAAAATAAAGTATTTTTTATAATTATAATTATCTTTAAAACCACCTAAATACCTTAGAATTATTGCATTTTTTCTTTAACAGCCACTTTAAAATTACCAGAAACAGACACAGTCTGCTAATTTTATTAGCTGAACCCAACTTGTTTAAATGTCTGATTGTTTGCCTCAAATTATATTATAAAGGAGAAAAAAACTTTTAATATTCTACATTTTCATAGGCCTTTGCATGATGTTGCACCCAAATTAAGCCACATTGGGGTAATAAACAGTATATAATTTTTTTATGTAATTTATCTGAAATCTTCAATAAACGTCACTCAAGCCTGTTCTGGTATTTGTTACAAATCCTGATGCAGACAAGTTCTTCACATTGTGTTGAGTGAATATGTGCACCACACCCAATACCCAGAAATATGTGCCTCAGAATTCCTTTGTAGATAATCAAAAGGGCCTGTTTCCAGTCATTGTCTTATCTAAGATTTTCTATATTTGTAAGTGATACCAAATTACATTTTCGCTCAAACCCATTTGATCTGGTGAACTGTGGTCATTTGCTCTTGGATCTAGACCTGCAAAGTGGCACTTTCAGACCTACCATCGATAAGGAGTTTACCTGGAAGAAATAAAAACATTATCTGTGGGAGGGAATGATCTGCTCCATTTTTAAACAACTGTGTCAATTGTGATATTATGTAGTTTGCTTCCTATAACTAAGTGACAGTGGTGATTGCGATAGGTATAATTATACATAGGAAATATAAAAACTTATGGCAAATATATTACAGGTAAAAGCTACAGTAGTAGCCATTTAAAATGTCCCCACTTGATGGTGTCATGAACCGAGGACAGATGGACCCAGTGTTCAAGGAGAGACAGTCAGAAGGAAAGTACAAAACATTTATTTAATGAAAAAACTAAAAC
The DNA here is from genome assembly GCF_000732505.1 of Cyprinodon variegatus. NCBI lineage: Eukaryota > Metazoa > Chordata > Actinopteri > Cyprinodontiformes > Cyprinodontidae > Cyprinodon > Cyprinodon variegatus. The sequence continues at coordinate 10,771 of NW_015152991.1, read as the reverse complement.
AAAAACATTGCGTTGACTCCACCGCTTTACTCACACCAAGTACGCATGCAGCAACAGTGGCAAGGAAAAACAAGAACAGGAAGAAACCTGTTTCCCTCTGGGATTATTAAAGTATTTCTGATTCTGAAACCTCATTAAGTAATACTTTGAAAATCATTCCTTGCAGCATATGTCTGTGTTTTGTAGGTTAGCTTGGCAAATCTATAGCCCAGGTCAGTCCGACTTATTAATCACAATTTAATTGTTTTTCATGTCATACTGATTGCAGTGCTTATACAAGAGATCCGACTACATTGGGTGAGCAGATCATGCCCTGTGATGTCATTTTTTCCCCCACTGCTGTCTCTCTGCCCCATAACTTTAAACTATTTCCTACAATTTACTGCAGTAGCAGTGCATTGCTCACATGTCAGAAGTCATGTCATCAATGTGTGTCAACTGAAAGATAAATTTTAATGTTTATTCACATAAACATGCTT
>NW_015152991.1:3788-7688 GCF_000732505.1 Cyprinodon variegatus | reverse complement strand
CACACTCTTAAGTTTTTTTTTGGTGAAAAAAGTGTAAAATATCCAATGGATTCTGTTCCACTTAATGTTTATGTCCCACTTTACTCACATTGTCATGTCACTACCAACTCATGGATTTTCAATTATGTTAACCATTAAGAACCTCCGCTGTGTAAAAGCTATGGAAGAAAATGAAAACTTACGCTTCCACTTTTGCAGGTAAAAAATATTTACCATCCAAAACACCAAAGTGACAACAAAGTCAATGACATTTATGGTGAACAAGCGGAGTGTCACTGCATGTACAACTGCCACTGAATCAGCTGAAATAAGAACATAACATTTTCTTATCAGCAGACAATCTGATAAGAAAACCACATAATGTGAAGAAAGTCTAAAGGTTACCTCCACAATGGTGAATTAGAAGAAGCAGGACAACAGTGCCAAGAGGAAAAGATCCACTCACATTGGTGACTGTTGATGTGAAGACAATTTCTTGGGGGTGGGTTGGTCTGGAAACATTCTGAAAAGATTTCCAAAAAATATGTTTTTTTTGTTTGTTTCATCATACAAAATATTTGACACCTTTCAATAAAGACTGTGTTGATAGAATTTCCCACATTTCTTCTAAACATGTGTATTCTTTTATGTTTCAAAAACATATTCACGGGCAACCACATGATGAGATGAGGCTGCCTTCAGTACAGGCTCGCCCCCTGCTGGTCCAGCAGTATAAAAAGAAACTGCAAAGCTGCTTCTGCATTGTTTTCAACTTGGTGACTTTGTTGATATAGTTAGTTCTTTTTAAGACTCTTCTATTGTGTTCTTTTTTTTAATTTTTTTTTAGGGTGACTAGTTATAAACCTAGTGACTTTTTCTGTTCTTGAAATTCAGTCGGCTTCGGCAGATGGCCGCTGACACTGGGCCTGGTTCTGCTGGAGGTTTCTTCCTGTTAAAATGGAGTTCTTCCTCTCCACTGTCGCTACAAGCATGCTTAGTGTGAGGGATTGCATTCGAGTCAGTGAGTTGTTGGAATCATCTGGATTTCCTTAGATAGAAAACTTTAAATCAATTTAACTATATGATCGGGTATAACTGTAAGTGCCTTGAGATGACGTGTTGTGAGTTGGCATTATATAAATAAACTGAATTGACTTTAATGACAACAACATGGTTCAATCAGCCCTAGCAGACAAGCTCCTAGCATCTCAGAGATGAAAAAAAAATGAAATTTCAATTTGTTTGAGATCTACTTTTGTATGCTTGGTTGAGTTTTGACCAGTGGCAGCTGGTCAGTGACCCTGATTAAGACACACACACACACATAAATATTTATATTTGTGGGTGATTGACAGGTCGAGTAGCGGTAGTTGGATACGCATTGGAGGGTGAAAAAATGAACAAAATAACCTTATTTTGCCAGACCTGGTTTAGCTACAAGGCTTGGCTAAATGCACGTAGCAATGGTAACGCTGTATTCTGCTTTCCCTGCATCCTTTTTCCTATATTGAAGAAATATAAAGCTAGCAAATAGATTCTCCATTAATAAACTGGTAGCCTACATTATTTTTTTTTTGATTTGTGACACCATATTGGACCATGCAAAACACAGCTTTGGCTTCATAAAGCNTTCCCCTGTTGTTTCCCTGCAGTGAGCTGGAAGCTCAAATCTAGCCATCTCCCTACCTGCACAGACCCCAGCGAATCAGTCCCCTGCCTGAACTGTGATTCATATGCTTGTGCCTTAAAATAAACTCTTTGGACTTTTTACCAGTGCCTCTGTGTGTTCTGCATCTTGGGCTTTACTCTAAGAGAACCCATCATGACAAATACTAAAGGAATATGAGCAGGAGGAGCAAATGATCAGACTGATGCGGACGGAGGAGGCTGATGTATGAAGGAGACGGGGTGCTCAGATAATCAAGGGGTATAGTGAGTAGTTTCGGTGATTATTTTTCAGTCATAATAACATTTTTTAAAACTTTACATTTTATATTGTTTTGAATCAAAGAATAATAATAATCGAGGACCATCTGCCGTTACAGGCACAGTATCGGCACCAGATTTTTTCTTTTTATTGAGATATTATAAACTTTTTCATAGTAATGAACTGATTGTGTCTAGACGTTAATCATAGAGGGTGCCGGGGTCCTCGGGAGGGTAGGGCTAATCGCTTTCTTTCAGGTGTGCCATGGCGGGGGCCAGTCGAGAGTGAGAGGACATGCCGTCAGGGGGTCTGCGGAGGAATTTTGGATCATCTATGCTTAGGGTCTACGATATACTGATTCCATGATGTTAGAGTAGTTATTTCTGCTGTGCTTTTAGGCTTCTTTTTATTTTTCATTTTTATTTTATTTTTTGTTTTTGAAATCATTATCATACACATAAACTACTTGGGGTTGTATTATTTTAGATTGATGTAACACTAGGGCTCTTTCTGCAATTACACACCGGGGACCCACCTGAGAGATGGCATTCGGCGCCCTTGACGGGGGGGCAAGGGTTTTGTTTACCGAACTACGCGACGGCTGGAAGGGGGTCCTTCGGTCTCATATAGGACTCCATGCACACACTTCAGGGTGGGGTGATTTTTTCCTGGGGAGGGGGGTTTGCCCAGTTATAGATGCTCTCTGACTCGTCCGGTCCTTCAATGATGTGTCACACACTGTGTTTTTAAGTTACCTGTAAAAACGGTAACTTATCAGGGGGAGTTGTTAGGTTTTATTATTTATACATCATGTGCACTGTTAGTTTGTTAGTTAGATTAGACAGAGCAGAAGGCCTTCCTTCACATTGTGGATGTCACGGTGTGTACGGAGGTCATCTAATCAAGACAGCCTTGGTGTCTTTAAGAGTACACAGGATATGGGCACATCTAGGAGCCGGTCTGATAGAGGATGGCTATCTGTAACCCTGAGGCATAGACGCAAGCTGTAAACAGGCCAGGGCATTGATGGCGTGTCAGTTTCTGATACGGACAGCTAAACATCCACCTGATGCAACACATAGACTCACAAGGTATAAGAAGCAGGGGATGACCTTCATCGGGGCTCAAACTTTGCCGGACGCTCGCGGACGTGATTTTTTGAGACCACAGCTGTGCAAGCTCTGAGCATTTTTCTCTGTCCTGTAACGACCTGATCTGGAATAAACTTTTTCTGGAATAAACTTTTTTACTCCTGTTTTTATAGTCCTTTTTTATATGGTTTTACCGCGTTTGAGTTAAGAGTAGTAAATAACTTGCTCCCAGGAAAAGAACCGGTGAGGAGGCCCCCGGGGCGCTAAAGCCTTTACTTCCAAGGGGACAAATCCTCCTCACTTTAACAAATACTACAGTTGTTGTTTTTTCCTATTTTTAATGTACGTTGTCTTGTTCTAATGGCAAAGTGTCTCACTTACCTGCTTAATCCAGAAAATATGCTAATATTTTAGGAAAAAAAGATTTTGATTCACATTTTTGTAGTGTAATACAAGCGGCTTGTTGCTTATTAGCAACAACAGGTATCAAAGGATGTAAGAAACATTTCACAAAGATCAAAAATAAAGCAACAGTTGAGCGGAAGCTGTATCCTACACCTTATACATCCTCATAATTCTAAATTTTATATCTTATTATGGTTTTTATGTCATAGACCATTAAATCTGTATTGGTTTGCCAGAACACTTATAATATTAAGTGTGTCTCAGCCCCCCCTTCAGTGTCCACCATATTGGATCAGTCCATTTGCTGCACATGTTCAGAAAGGTCCAAACAGACAGCAGCAAACCATTTGAAAACAAACGGTGTGAAGAGCAGTGTTGCCACTTATGTCGCTATATTTAGCCACTTTTCAGCGCCTAGTATCAAATGTAGCGACTTTTTCTGCTACTGGAGACTTTGGCAACAACATCTAAAAGCAGCGAACTCTGCTCTCCAGAGCG
>NW_015152991.1:0-2282 GCF_000732505.1 Cyprinodon variegatus | reverse complement strand
GATTCTTTCAGGTAACAGAGGCTCAGGTTCGCTAACCAAACTAGGTCAACACTGCGGCGTTGAAGGAAGGTCTGGCAGCTGCTTATGTAGGGAAGGTCTCCTGATGAGCAGACGAGCTCCAGGTGTGCTGGAGGGCTCCAGCCCAGGAGACCCACGGCGCACTCTGCTGGAGAAAGGTGGTACATCCCCAGACTCCAACAAAAGCAGATTGATTGTTAGAAGGTGACTCTACCTGAGAATGGCTGCATTTCCATGGCAGATGTGCACAAAGTTGATATTCTGCTCATTTCCAAAATGCAGTTTCTCAACAGCAGTATTTCCATGAAAGGAAAAGTACAGTCAAATTCAAACTTCTGAAATTACTGTAAATATGAAATTATTACCTGTTGTTCAATACATAAGTGTTTTTAATTAAGAGTAATTTCCATTTTTCACCATCTGCCCTGATCGCTGGCCTTAATTGTTCATGATATTCACCTGCTTTATTCATCCCGGCTCCTAATTATCAATGATCTCATCCACCTGCTAGTTCTGCTTTATATTCAGCTCAGTCCAGCTATCAGGGCCAGATCATTGATCGTGTCATTCCTGTATGTTTCGTTGGCTTTAGTTAGTTTCAAGTTTCATGTCCTCGTTCCAGGCGGCCGGGGGATTGAGAGGGTCTTAGTGTTTGTCCTCTGATCGCCTGTCCGCATCTGGAGAGAAAAGCCCTGCAGTAGAGGACTTTATACAAGCCTCCAATTAAAAAACTAACTGATCTCCAATGCAGGATTTTACATACCGCCATCGCCACAAACTGGTTTATTTGTTAATCAGGGTGTTTCAAACTAGCGTCCTTTTCTGTCTGAAAATGTGTACCACGTTTTTTATGGAAAGCACAAGACTAAAGACAATTTTTAGCCTTTTAATTCATGTTTTTAGTCTTTTTGGGACGGTTTTCACAAACAATCTTTTTGTAGAAGGAGTTTGCCAGAATAGGAAAAATAAGCCATTTTTTAATTAGTGAAACAAAGTTGGCTGTTTACCTGTCCCCTAGATACAGGCTGCAGGACAGCATCTAGATGCCGTGGCTCTGTGAAAGTTCAATGTTAAAGCCAGAATAAGGCCACAGAGCCACACAGAACATGGAGGATTTTATTCAGCTGTGGGGTTTTAACATTTTATGTACTGTGTCAGATGAAGGACAGCTACAATTTAACAATCTCCTCATTTAATGATTTTTTTAAATGAAACTTGTTTTACATCATTCATTGTTTATGTTTTGAATTGTCTAAATAAAGTGTCGTTAAAAGTTAAAAGTCTTTACTACCTTATTTTCATAAGGTAGTAAATTCCAGCTGCAGATCACCTGACTCATCTAATGCAAAAAAGTGATTCCATTAGAGTTTTGCAAAATATTAGAACTTTGATCGACTGAAAACCACCTAATTAGAGTATAAAAACTTTTACTTTTTTATTAAATTGCAATGTTTCCATTCAACAAACTTGTCCTTGTAATTAGAATATGTCTAATTTGATGGTTAATGGTGATGCGGCTCATGTGTGGAAAGACTTTGCAGAAACAAACCTCTAAAGGCTCCAAAGGTTTGGATGGAGAGCATGGTGGTTTCTGTAAACCTCTGATTAAAATGACTTATAATTGTGCCAGGCTTCTACTGCAGACCTACATCTTTCTATTTCTGTTCCCTTCTTACCCTGACTTATTGATTTCTAATGTTTCCCATTTCTTTGGCTCATTTCTTCCAGTCCCGCTGTTGCTCATTCAGGTGAAATCGCTGCTTATTGCCGTTCGCTTTGGATTTAAAGTCTCCATCAACCCACTGGCCCTTTCGATAAGAATAACCTCTGTAAATGCTTCCTAAAACCTTTTTCATGACATGTGCCTCTGCTGTCCAGGCAGAGCTGGACACACAGCCCCCCCTCCCCTCCTCAGCAAATGGCCACAGAATCTTATTGCCTGAATCCAATTACTGGTTGTAAAGCCAGGGCCTCTGCAGGGCGGGCTCAGTCAACAGGGGCCGGTGGTCCTGTTGGGCTCCAGCCACCTGTTGACGTGGAAACGCTCCATCTGGGAGGGTTAGAGAGCAAACAGTGGATCAGAGACCACAGCAGTCTGGATGGGTAGTTGGGTTTCTGTCAGCGCTCCCTCTGCACTGGAGTCCCCCCCTCTGTTCCAGCAGGAGTGGTACAGTCCATGTTGCCGAGGTGAGTTAACACAGGCCCTGTCAGCACTGAGAGCTTTGTTTTCTGGGGCTCCTGTGTCTCTCTGGACGTGTTTGCTT